>NC_052146.1:12257951-12428000 GCF_902713615.1 Scyliorhinus canicula
CACACACTCAGACACAGACAGACACACACACAAACACACTCAGACACAGACAGACACACACACAAACACACTCAGACACAGACAGACACACACACAAACACACTCAGGCACAGGTGCACACACACACAAACACACTCAGGCACAGGCGCACACACACACACACAAACACACTCAGGCACAGGCGCGCACACACACACACACACACACTCAGGCACAGCCAGACACACAAACAAACACAGTCAGATACAGACAGACACACACACAAACACACTCAGACACAGACAGACACACACATACTCAGGCACAGCGAGACACACACACAAACACACTCAAACACTGACAGACACACACACAAACACACTCAGACACACACACAAACACACTCAGACACAGACACAAACACACACAGACACACTCAGACACAGACAGACACACACACACACACAGACACAGACACAGACAGACACACACAAACACACTCAGGCACAGACAGACACACTCAGGCACAGACAGACACACACACACAAACACACTCAGGCACAGGCGCACACACACACACACACTCAGACACAGTCGCACACACACACTCAGGCACAGACAGACACACACACACTCAGGCACAGACAGACAGACACACACACACTCAGACACAGACAGACACACACACAAACACACTCAGGCACAGGCGCGCACACACACACACACACACACACACACTCAGGTACAGACAGACACACACACACACACTCAGACACAGACAGACACACACACACACTCAGACACAGACAGACACACACACACACACTCAGGCACAGCCAGACACACACACAGACACACTCAGACACAGACAGACAGACACACACTCAGACACAGACAGACACACACTCAGACACAGACACACACACACACACACACACAAACACACTCAGACACAGACAGGCACACACACACACACACACACTCAGGCACAGACAGGCACACACACACTCAGGCACAGACAGACACACACACAAACACACTCAGGCACAGACACACACACACACAAACACACTCAGGCACAGACAGACACACACACACACAAACACACTCAGGCACAGGCACACACACACACACACACTCAGGCACAGACAGACACACACACAAACACACTCAGACACAGACAGACACACACACAAACACACTCAGACACAGACAGACACACACACAAACACACGCAGACACAGACAGACACACACACAAACACACTCAGGCACAGGCGCACACACACACACTCAGGCTCAGACAGACACACACACAAACACACTCAGGCACAGACAGACACGCACACAAACACACTCAGGCACAGGCGCACACAAACACACACACTCAGATACAGACAGACACACACACACACACTCAGGCATAGGCACACACACACACAAACAGACACAGACAGACACACACAAACAAACTCAGGCACAGGCACACACACACACACACACTCAGACACACACACACACACTCAGACACAGACAGATACACACACAAGCACACTCAGGCGCAGACAGACACACACACACTCAGACACAGTCAGATACACACACAAACACACTCAGACACAGACAGACACACGCACAAACACACTCAGACACAGACAGACACACACACAAACACACTCAGACGCAGACATACACACACACAAACACACTCAGACGCAGACAGGCACACACACAGACACACGCACACACACAGACACACACACACAGACACACACACAGTCTTCAGTGTGTGTATGAGTGGGGTGTACACAGGCACACACACAGGGATACAGACACACATACACACAGGGATACAGACACAGGCACACACACAGGGATACAGACACAGGACACACACAGGGATACAGACATACACACACACACACAAACACACTCAGACACAGACAGACACACACACACACACACACTCAGGCACAGACAGGCACACACACACTCAGGCACAGACAGACACACACACAAACACACTCAGGCACAGACAGACACACACACAAACACATTCAGGCACAGACAGACACACACACAAACACACGCAGACACAGACAGACACACACACAAACACACTCAGGCACAGGCGCACACACACACACTCAGGCTCAGACAGACACACACACAAACACACTCAGGCACAGACAGACACACACACAAACACACTCAGGCACAGGCGCACACAAACACACACACTCAGATACAGACAGACACACACACACACGCTCAGGCACAGGCACACACACACACACACTCAGACACAGACAGACACACACAAACACACTCAGGCACACACACACACACTCACACACACACACACACACACACACACTCAGACACAGACAGATACACACACAAGCACACTCAGGCACAGACAGACACACACACACTCAGACACAGACAGACACACACACAAACACACTCAGACACAGACAGACACACACACAAACACACTCAGGCACAGGCGCACACACACACACTCAGGCTCAGACAGACACACACACAAACACACTCAGGCACAGACAGGCACACACACAGACACACGCACACACACAGACACACACACACAGACACACACACAGTCTTCAGTGTGTGTATGAGTGGGGTGTACACAGGCACACACACAGGGATACAGACACACATACACACAGGGATACAGACATAGGCACACACACAGGGATACAGACACAGGACACACACAGGGATACAGACATACACACACACACAAACACACTCAGACACAGACAGACACACACACACACACACACTCAGGCACAGACAGGCACACACACACTCAGGCAGACAGACACACACACAAACACACTCAGGCACAGACAGACACACACACAAACACATTCAGGCACAGACAGACACACACACAAACACATGCAGACACAGACAGACACACACACAAACACACTCAGGCACAGGCGCACACACACACACTCAGGCTCAGACAGACACACACACAAACACTCTCAGGCACAGACAGACACACACACAAACACACTCAGGCACAGGCGCACACAAACACACACACTCAGATACAGACAGACACACACACACACGCTCAGGCACAGGCACACACACACACACACTCAGACACAGACAGACACACACAAACACACTCAGGCACACACACACACACTCAGACACACACACACACACACACACACTCAGACACAGACAGATACACACACAAGCACACTCAGGCGCAGACAGACACACACACACTCAGACACAGACAGACACACACACAAACACACTCAGACACAGACAGACACACACACAAACACACTCAGACACAGACAGACACACACACAAACACACTCAGACGCAGACATACACACACACAAACACACTCAGACGCAGACAGGCACACACACACACACACGCACACACACAGACACACACACACAGACACACACACAGTCTTCAGTGTGTGTATGAGTGGGGTGTACACAGGCACACACACAGGGATACAGACACACATACACACAGGGATACAGACACAGGCACACACACAGGGATACAGACACAGGACACACACAGGGATACAGACATACACACACACACACAAACACACTCAGACACAGACAGACACACACACACACACACACTCAGGCACAGACAGGCACACACACACTCAGGGACAGACAGACACACACACAAACACACTCAGGCACAGACAGACACACACACAAACACATTCAGGCACAGACAGACACACACACAAACACACGCAGACACAGACAGACACACACACAAACACACTCAGGCACAGGCGCACACAAACACACACACTCAGATACAGACAGACACACACACACACGCTCAGGCACAGGCACACACACACACACACACTCAGACACAGACAGACACACACAAACACACTCAGGCACACACACACACACTCAGACACACACACACACACACACACTCAGACACAGACAGATACACACACAAGCACACTCAGGCGCAGACAGACACACACACACTCAGACACAGACAGACACACACACAAACACACTCAGGCACAGGCGCACACACACACACTCAGGCTCAGACAGACACACACACAAACACACTCAGGCACAGACAGACACGCACACAAACACACTCAGGCACAGGCGCACACAAACACACACACTCAGATACAGACAGACACACACACACACACTCAGGCACAGGCACACACACACACAAACAGACACAGACAGACACACACAAACACACTCAGGCACAGGCACACACACACACACACTCAGACACACACACACACACTCAGACACAGACAGATACACACACAAGCACACTCAGGCGCAGACAGACACACACACACTCAGACACAGTCAGATACACACACAAACACACTCAGACACAGACAGACACACACACAAACACACTCAGACACAGACAGACACACACACAAACACACTCAGACGCAGACATACACACACACAAACACACTCAGACGCAGACAGGCACACACACAGACACACGCACACACACAGACACACAGACACAGACACACACACAGTCTTCAGTGTGTGTATGAGTGGGGTGTACACAGGCACACACACAGGGATGCAGACACACATACACACAGGGATACAGACACAGGCACACACACAGGGATACAGACACAGGACACACACAGGGATACAGACATACACACACACACACACAAACACACTCAGACACAGACAGACAGACACACACACACACACTCAGGCACAGACAGGCACACACACACTCAGGCAGACAGACACACACACAAACACACTCAGGCACAGACAGACACACACACAAACACATTCAGGCACAGACAGACACACACACAAACACATGCAGACACAGACAGACACACACACAAACACACTCAGGCACAGGCGCACACACACACACTCAGGCTCAGACAGACACACACACAAACACTCTCAGGCACAGACAGACACACACACAAACACACTCAGGCACAGGCGCACACACACACACACTCAGATACAGACAGACACACACACACATGCTCAGGCACAGGCACACACACACACACACACTCAGACACAGACAGACACACACAAACACACTCAGGCACACACACACACTCAGACACACACACACACACACACACACTCAGACACAGACAGATACACACACAAGCACACTCAGGCGCAGACAGACACACACACACTCAGACACAGACAGACACACACACAAACACACTCAGACACAGACAGACACACACACAAACACACTCAGACACAGACAGACACACACACAAACACACTCAGACGCAGACATACACACACACAAACACACTCAGACGCAGACAGGCACACACACACACACGCACACACACAGACACACACACACAGACACACACACAGTCTTCAGTGTGTGTATGAGTGGGGTGTACACAGGCACACACACAGGGATACAGACACACATACACACAGGGATACAGACACAGGCACACACACAGGGATACAGACACAGGACACACACAGGGATACAGACATACACACACACACACAAACACACTCAGACACAGACAGACACACACACACACACACTCAGGCACAGACAGGCACACACACACTCAGGCACAGACAGACACACACACAAACACACTCAGGCACAGACAGACACACACACAAACACATTCAGGCACAGACAGACACACACACAAACACACGCAGACACAGACAGACACACACACAAACACACTCAGGCACAGGCGCACACAAACACACACACTCAGATACAGACAGACACACACACACACGCTCAGGCACAGGCACACACACACACACACACTCAGACACAGACAGACACACACAAACACACTCAGGCACACACACACACACTCAGACACACACACACACACACACACTCAGACACAGACAGATACACACACAAGCACACTCAGGCGCAGACAGACACACACACACTCAGACACAGACAGACACACACACAAACACACTCAGGCACAGGCGCACACACACACACTCAGGCTCAGACAGACACACACACAAACACACTCAGGCACAGACAGACACACACACACACACACACTCAGACACAGACAGATACACACACAAGCACACTCAGGCGCAGACAGACACACACACACTCAGACACAGACAGACACACACACAAACACACTCAGGCACAGGCGCACACACACACACTCAGGCTCAGACAGACACACACACAAACACACTCAGACACAGACAGACACACACAAACACACTCAGACACAGACAGATACACACACAAGCACACTCAGGCGCAGACAGACACACACACAAACACATTCAGGCACAGACATACACACACACAAACACATGCAGACACAGACAGACACACACACAAACAAACTCAGGCACAGGCGCACACACACACACTCAGGCTCAGACAGACACACACACAAACACACTCAGGCACAGACAGACACACACACAAACACACTCAGGCACAGGCGCACACAAACACACACACTCAGATACAGACAGACACACACACACACGCTCAGGCACAGGCACACACACACACACACACTCAGACACAGACAGACACACACAAACACACTCAGGCACACACACACACACTCAGACACACACACACACACACACACACTCAGACACAGACAGATACACACACAAGCACACTCAGGCGCAGACAGACACACACACTCAGACACAGACAGACACACACACAAACACACTCAGACACACACACAAACACACTCAGACACAGACAGACACACACACAAACACACTCAGACGCAGACATACACACACACAAACACACTCAGACGCAGACAGGCACACACACAGACACACGCACACACACAGACACACACACACACACATAGACACACACAGACACACACACAGCCTTCAGTGTGTCAGTGTGTGTATGAGTGGGGTGTACACTCAGTCTCACGATGGGTGTGGGGCACAATGTTCCTGACTCCGCAGGGGTTGGTTTTGAGCTGCGACTGGGGGTAAAATTTCTAACCCGGACATCAGGTTGACTCTCATTCCTGCCTCTGAGTGGAGCTTTGCTCGAGGGGGGGGGGGGGGGGGGGGGGGGAGGTGGAGGGTCACCATGGCAACAGTTACCCGCCTGGCAGCACTGGGTAGCCAATTAGGCCAATTGGGGACACGTTACTGATGTCACTGAAATCTTACTGATATCGGGCTGCCTCCAGAGATACTGGCAGCAGCTTGGAAGCACCCTGCTGGGACAACCTGCTGGGACAACCTGCTGGGACAACCTGCTGGGACAACCTGCTGGGACAACCTGCTGGGACAACCTGCTGGTGGCACCCTGCTGGGACAACCTGCTGGGACAACCTGCTGGTGATAGCCTGCTGGTGGCACCCTGCTGGGACAACCTGCTGGGACAACCTGCTGGCGACAGCCTGCTGGGACAACCTGCTGGGACAACCTGCTGGGACAACCTGCTGGGACAACCTGCTGGGACAACCTGCTGGGACAACCTGCTGGTGGCACCCTGCTGGGACAACCTGCTGGGACAACCTGCTGGTGATAGCCTGCTGGTGGCACCCTGCTGGGACAACCTGCTGGGACAACCTGCTGGGACAACCTGCTGGCGACAGCCTGCTGGGACAACCTGCTGGGACAACCTGCTGGGACAACCTGCTGGGACATTCTGCTGGGACAACCTGCTGGGACAAACTGCTGGGACAACCTGCTGGGACAAACTGCTGGGACAACCTGCTAGTAACAGCCTGCTGGTGGCACCCTGCTGGGACAACCTACTGGGACAACCTGCTGGTAACAACCTGCTGGCGACAGCCTGCTGGGACAACCTGCTGGTGACAGCCTGCTGGTGGCACCCTGCTGGCGACAGCCTGCTGGGACAAGCCGCTGGGACAACCTGCTGGGACAACCAGCTGGGACAACCTGCTGGTAACAACCTGCTGGCGACAGCCTGCTGGGACAACCTGCTGGGACAAGCCGCTGGCACAACCTGCTGGGACAAGCCGCTGGGACAACCTGTTGGTGACCACCTGCTGGTGACAACCTGCTGGGTCAACCTGCTGGGACAAGCTGCTGGGCCAACCTGTTGGTGACCACTTGCTGGAGGCAACCTGCAGTGCCCATCGAGTCCGCACGGCAAAGACGAACCCACCTAAGCCCACACCTACACCCTAACCCCACAACCCAGTAACTCCACCCCACCTTTTTGGACACTAAGGGCAATTTATCATGGCCAATCCACCTAACCTGCACATCTTTGGACTGTGGGAGGAAACCGGAGCACCCGGAGGAAACCCACGCACACACGGGGAGAACGTGCAGACTCCGCACAGACAGTGACCCAGCGGGAAATTGAACCTGGGACCCTGGAGCTGTGAAGCAGCTGTGCTAACTATCAAGATCTACTGAACAGACTGGGGCTCTTTAGAAAGGACAAGGCCAAGGCTTGATCTGGTAGAGGTCATTAAAATCGTGAATTTGTTTGATATGGTGGACATATGGCAGAAAGGGTTAGAGGGACATAGTGATAGCAGGGGGTGGTGTAGGAGGAGGCTTGTGAGGAACACAAACATCAACATGCTCCAGTTGGGCGCAATGGCCTAGTTTTGTGCAATAAACTCTATGGGCTGAATTTTACTGCTCACTGCAACCCCCCACCTCTCCCCCCCTCGCCCCGTTCCAGGGGACAAGATGGCAGGTGGAGGGCAGATGGGTGCCATGCCAAGGGCTCCGTTATCGGCACTTACCCGCCCACTTCCACTGAAATTTTATCAATGGTGGGGGAGACATTGGGTGGTCCACTTGCGTGTGGGCCCCTTGAGGCCCGGGAGTAGCCAATTAATGGCCGTGCAAGAGCCTCCTCCGGCTGCCCCTGGGATACTGAAGGAGCTCAACTGGAATTATGGAATAGTTACAGCATGGCAGGAGGCTCTTCTGCCCATCGTGTCCATGGCAGCACTCTCCCTTTGCCCTGTGACCCCCGAAACATGTTTCCCTGCAAACGTGCTGGACGTCACGTGCATTCATCTGCTGGGGCCCGTTCTCTGCAAACAAAAGGAACTTGTTCAAGCCTTGCACATTTTCGAAATACCAGGGAACTTGGGGAACCAATAGTTTGCTGTTGTTTTATCCACGGCAGCATCTTGGCCAATCAGAGTCGACTTGTCAGCCAATCAGCATCCTGTTGTATAAATTGTCGCGATCGTTTGAACTTTGGGATTCTTTGTCCCGATGCGTGCAAGACAAAAAACTTCAGCAGCTTGTCTCTCTTAATGTTCAGAACCTATTTCCCTTCAGGCGCTTACCCAATTCCCTTTTTAAAGCCACGATTGAATCTGCCTCTTAGGCAGTCAATGTCAGTTTGCAACCACACTCTGTGAAAAAGTGTTTCTCCTCATGGTGTCTTTGGTCAGTCGCCTGAAATCTGTGCTCTCTGGCTGTCGAACCTGCCACCATGGGAGCTGTTTCTCTCTGTCTACTCCATCCAGACCCATCATGACTTTGAACACCTCCATCAAATCCCCTCTCAAAATCCAACCCCAACGTTCCCACAGCTGAACGTCCTCGGCCCGTACCCTCTTTAACGTCTGCATTTTTCTAAGGATTACAACCCTATCAATAAAAAAACCCCGACAAAGCAAAAACACAGGGAAATATATGAGCTTGCATGATCACTTTACTGGCCTCATTCTCCATTCTCTGTTGCCTAGCTCTCATGGGAAGGCTGTAGCGTTTTGGCAGACATGGCATGTTGCCTCTCCAAGGCTGGTCAACACCTCGGGTGAGAGGCAGGGAGGGTCGGAGTGACTCCTAACAATTCCACCCCCCCCCCCCCCCCCCATCCCCCCCTGCCGCCTCCACATTGAGCTTGACTACATGTCTACTCGAAGCAAAAGCTCTCGTGATGAATTGCTTACAGGTGCAATCAGCTGATGGCTGTTTGCTTTCACTGGGAAAAGAAGATGAAGTAAAACCCTGACGTAACATTTTTTCAGCAGCTCTGTTCACCATCATAGTCCCTGTCAAGGAATTTGTTATTCATCTATTCAGCCAGACGGTTAAAGGGGCTGGATCATCTTGCAAAGCAGAGATTTCAAGGAGGCCGATAAAGGGGGTATCACAGACAAACACACGTGCACACATGCATACCCATGCACCCACATATAAACACACATGCATATACGCACATATAAACAGACACACACACAAGCACGCATGTGCACACATGCACACTCATATACCCACCTATCAATACACATGTGCGCACACAGGCATACGGACACATATAAACAGACACACACGCACACAGGGGCAGCACGGCAGCACAGTGGTTAGCATTGTTGCTTCACAGCTCCAGGGTCCCAGGTTCGATTCCCCGCTGGGTCACTGTCTGTGTGGAGTGTGGTGATCCATTGCGTGCTCCTGTATTAGGGGATGTAAGGTAGGACCTGCACTACAGGTTCGCCGGTAGCCCCTGTCGGCTAGCTCCGCCCACAAGGAGCCGTATAAATATGCGCGCCCTCCTCCTGATCAGCCATTTCGCCAGCTGCAGCAGGAGGCCACGCATCTGACTGTAATAAAGCCACAGTTGTACCCAATCTGAGTCTTTCGTGCAATTGATCGTGCATCAATTTATTACAGTCAGATTTTTCTACATTAAGGACATCAGGGTCAAACCACATCGCCTGCAGCTGGATCCGGACTCGCCAGATGCCAGAAAGGACTTTAATCACTGGCTGGCTTGTTTTGAGGCCTACATCAACGCTGCGACCCCCACACTGACGGAAGCTCAGAAGATCCAAGTTCTACACTCCAGGTTGAGCGCCAGTGTGTTCCCGTTGATACAGGACGCCCCGAGTTACGCGGAAGCAATGACACTCCTTAAAGAGAACAACGTTCAGAAGACAAGCACACTCTTCGCAAGGCACGTACTCGCCACTCGCGTACAACTACCTGGTGAGTCGATCGAAGACGTCTGGCGGCCTCTTATCCCACTCGTACGGGACTGTGACTGTCAGGCCGTCACTGCCACTGAACATTCCAATCTCCTCGTGTGTGACGCATTACTGACGGGGATTGCGTTGGACCTCATTCGACTTCGACTGCTGGAAGGGGCCACGCTCGACCTAGCGGAGACGAAAGCTTTAGCGCTCTCCATGACGGTCGCATCTCGCAACGTCCAATCCTACCCCGCTCGCTGCACGGCCCACCCCTCCTACTCCTCTTGGACCCCGCAAACGACCCCCCCCAACTGGGGCCACTCCTACTCAATATGCCTACACCGCCCGCCACACCACGCACCCTGGGTGTCCCCGCTGATACTTCTGTGGCCAGCAGAAGCACCCCTGCCAGCGCTGCCCAGCCCGCGCCGCCACCTGCAAATCCTGGGGTAAGAAGGGCCACTTTGCGGCGGTGTGCCATGCCCGCGCAGTCGCCGCTATCACGCCCATAATCGCCCCCTTCCCCCAGCCAATCGCACAATTGGTGCTGCCATCTTCTGCTCCTGGGGCCACGTGCGACCAGTGGGTGCTGCCATCTTGCCCCGCCCCCACATCATGCGCACCATGGGCGCCATCATCTTCTCCTCAACAGGTGTGGTGATCCATTGTGTGCACTTGTATTAGGGTATGTAAGGTAGGACCTGCACTACAGGTTCGCCGGTAGCCCCTGCCGGCTAGCTCCGCCCACAAGGAGCCGTATAAATATGTGTGCCCTCCTCCTGATCAGCCATTTCGCCAGCTGCAGTAGGAGGCCACGCATCTGACTGTAATAAAGCCACAGTCTTTCGTGCAATTGATCGTGCATCACGGAGTTTGCACGTTCTCCCCGTGTCTGCGTGGGTTTCCTCCGGGTGCTCCGGTTTCCTCCCACAGTTCAAAGATGTGCAGGTTCGGTGGATTAGCCATGCTAAATTGCCCTTAGTGTCCAAAGGGGTTGGGTGGGGTTACTGGGTTACGGGGATGGGGAGGAGTTGTGGGCTTATTGTGTGTGGGCAATGGGTGGGGTTTCCCCTTTACAGGGGTAGGTCCTCCGGTGGGGGGGTGGGGGAATGGGTGGTATTTGACTGTAACTACTAATAAATCTCTTTGCGCACTAAATGAACACACAACACAGAACAACCAATCACCAGACAGGACACCACCACTATCAAGCCCACAGGGCATTAAGGCTCTCTCTCTCAGGAGCCAGATACTGAGACAGTCAGAGTGCACAAGCTAGTGAGCACTGTCATCATACGGTAGCTAGTCAGTCTGGTCAAGCCAGTAAGAGGTCATCAGTTGGATTAGTAGAGTGTCAAACCACAGCTGAACATGTACAGCAGTCCATAGTTAAATAAAACCGTGTTGGATCATCTCCGGGGTCAGACGTTTGTTTCTAGCTTCCCTGCATCCAGTTGCAGTCAACGTCGAACCAACCTGCCCTTCCCGTTTCCTCAAACAACGTGCTGTCCTAGATCGTCTCCTCGTGACATCAGTACGCTTTCCCAGGACCAAGTTTATTTTTAAAACTTCCCGCCATAAAAGGCAGCAGAGAGCAGGTCACACGTGTCTTGTTATGCTCTTGGCGTAGCATAAGCTGCTTCCTTGATGTTCACTCTGACAAAGGAAGGTCCAGACGTGGCGATAACTTCAACACCTTTATTAAACTATTAACAATTTTCCTACTCAGATTCGACTCTACTGTTAATCCTTCCATAGCTACTCAGACTGACGAACCAGTCTGCCACAATCCACGTGGTGGGTGTGATGTTGAATCAACCCTGTGTCTGTACTCACTGAGTGTCTCCACTGGAAAGAGGAGGATCATGTGTGCTGTGTCCTTTATATATGGGTTGATGTAATGCCCCCCCTGTGGTAGTGTCACCTCTGTGTGTATCGTGAATGCCCATTGGTCGTATCCTACCTTACTGACCCATTGGTTGAGTGCCTGTGTGTCATGTCTCTGGTGCTCCCTCTAGTGTCTACCTAGTCTACGTGTACTTACATTAACCCCTTGTGTATCTACAGTGATGCATATCATCACAACACGCCCAACACGTACATTGGTCTCACGCGGGTCTGTGCTTTGGGCACAAAATCATGGAGCAGAGATTCCACCATTTTATAGCTGCAAGCAAGTAAGCAACATGACTGTGTTAAGAACTGAAGATGGCTAATTTTGTAATAAGGAAGAGAGGGTCAGAGACACAAACAGGCCAGGATCGTACAACTGAATCTGCTGGAGAGAGCTGCACAGGAGAGTCCACGGCAGGACAAAGCAGTGCTGGCGTTAGCTCCAGGGTTTTTAATGAATGATCCATTAAGAATTTGAAATCGGGAACAAAGCAGTATAAAGATGATTTCTTGAGGTATGGCTTTATTAATTGTGCCAATGTAAATGAGAATGCAAAGCCCATATGTGTTAAGTGCCAAGAAGTACTGGCAAATGAAAGTTTAAAATCCTCAGAACTTCAAAGGCATTTGAAGACTAAGCGTGGCGAGTTCAAAGGCAAACCTCTTGTTTTTTTCAAAGGATGCAGCGCAAACTTAAATCATCAACTGAAGCCCTTAGAAATGTAATATTGAATGACAAAACAAGTGAGATTGTGAGGACTAAGCAAGCTCACCTGTTGCATTAAAGGTAAGGGAAAATGATGGGTCACGAGGTTCGGGTGGCATGGGTCATGGAGTTCGGGCAGTGTGGATCACAAAGGTCAGTTGGCGTGGGTCGCGTACATCAGCCGGCGTGGTAAAAGTGGGTCTCTTGTCAGCCATGATTGGATCACTTTTCTGTTTGGTTTCTGTGTCTCAAAGGAATGTATATTTGTTGCAAAACATGTATTAATTATTTAAACACGAGCCATAGCCTGTCTCTCATCATTTCCCAATATATCACAGCCAACTTGCCCCTCATACCTTCTCAGTTCTCTTTATTTAGATTTAAACATTAGTTTTGGATTGGACGTCATTATCAATCCTAATGTAAAATTCCAGCATATTATGGTCACTCTTGCCTAAAGGCTCCTTTGTAACAAGATTGTTGATCAGCCCTTTCTCATTGCACAGTACTAGATCTAAAATGGCCCTTTCTCTTGTTCCAGTTGGTTCTTTAATATAGTGTTCCAGAAAGCCATCTTGTACGTATGCCAGGAATTCATCCTCCCAGCATTAGTGCTAGTTTGGTTTACCTAGTCACATGACGTGAGTGTCGGTAGAGTACAAGCATGAAGTAGCTGCTCAGCCAGTAAATGAAGTGTTGTTTGTTACACATCCTTGTTGCAGTGTTTGGGAACCTCACAATTCTAATGGGATGAAATCTCTTATTGATAAAAATAACATGGGATTTTGTGGTGTTTGGTGGGGGGGGGGGGGGGGGGGGGGGGTGTTGGTGATTAAGATACAATGGAAGAAGTTTTCTGTTTCAATCACTTGGGGAGGTTCAGACAACGCTTGAATTATAAGGGAAAGCAATGCCTGAGGATGACACTTCTGCGTTTAAGTCACAGCACTTAATAATAATCTTTATTAGTGTCACAAGTAGGCTTCCATTAACACTGCAATTAAGTTAGCGTTGCTTTTGGGCCAGAACTATCATTCTCCACAGCTATCTCAAAACTAATGGAATTATGTTCACTGGTCATAAAGTGAGCCCTCACTAACACTTCCGTCACCTGCCCTTCCTTATTCCCCAAGAGGAGGTCACGTTTTGCCCCCTCTCTGGTCGGGCCATCCAGATATTGAATGAGGAATTCTTCCTGAATACATTTGACAAATTCCTCTCCATCCGGACCCCTAGCGCAATGGCTGTCCCAGTTAATGTTGGGAAAGTTAAAGTCCCCTGCTATTACCACCCTATTTTTCCAGCAGCTATCTGTAATCTTCTTACATATTTGCTTCTCGATTTCCCGCTGACTATTTGGGGGACTATTTGGTACATAGTCAATGACCTATAGTCTATGTGCAGTAAGAAGTCTGACCACACCAGGTTAAAGTCCAACAGGTTTATTTGGAATCACTAGCTTTCGGAGCACAGCTCCTTCCTCAGGTGACTCACCGAAAGCTAGTGATTCCAAATAAACCGGTTGGACTTTAACCTGGCGTTGTAGGACTTCTTACTGTGCCCACCCCAGTCCAACGCCGGCATCTCCACATCTATGTGCAGATCATTGAAGGTGGCAGGACAGGTGGAGAGAGCAGTTCATGAAGCATCGAGTATCCTGAGCTTTATTAATAGGGGCAGAGAGTACAAGGGCAAGGAGGTAATGCTGAATTTATACAAGGCACGAGTTAGACCTCAGCTGGAATATAGTGCACATTTCTGGGCATCACCCTATAGTAAGGATGTGAATGTATTGGAGAGAGGGAAGAATAGGTTTATGAGAATGGTTCCAGGATTAGAATGTTCAATTATGAGGATAGATCGGAGAGGGTGGGACTGATCTCCTTGGAGTAAGGGTAAGAGGAGATTTGATAGAGATGTTCAAAGCCATCAGGGTACTGGACAGGGTTGATGGGAGAAGCTGTTATCACTCGTAAAAGGATCGGAAACACAAGGGCACAGATTTAAAGTGATTTGCAAAAGAAGCGAATGTGATGTGAGAACAAACTTCTTCATATCACATTTGCTTCTTAATTATAGTTTTATTCTGTTTTGGGGTTTGAGGAGACAAGTGAAACCTCAGTGAGAATAAACAGCCCAGTCGCCATGTAACAATGTATTAAAAATGATTTATTAAAGTACAGGGAGCTGGATTCTCCGTTATTGGGATTATGGCCCCACGGCGGTGTCAAAACGGTGGAGTTTTACTCCTGAAATTCCTGGATTAAAGGAACATGAATTCCCAGCTCTGCAGGGGGCTAAATCTCGCAGCTATTGCTGCAGATACGGCCCCCGCACTTCCAGGTCAGAGGCCGCGCATGCACAAGGAGGCGGCCACCAGTGGCCACGCCGTGCTCCATGGCAGACTTGGACTACGGAGGTAGACTGTTGCCAAATATTGCTAAGTGTGTTTTACACTTAATTGCTCTGTTTTATAACCTTTGCTCTAGAGTCGCCAGGTATCTTTATGATACCACCACGAGGTTCAAGTTCAAGTGCTGATCAAGAACTCAATACACCAGTTAGTAAGGTTCAAATCAAAACACATTTATTTTATACGCAGTCAATCACTACTCATGCATAAAATACTATTCACTAGGCTATCACTAACACTAACAGGCCAATACTTAGCTTTGGAAAAGGGACCCACTAGGTCAGGGGAACAATTGGCCTCTCGTTCGATCCTGAGTCTGCAGGCTTCCAGCTGGTATGGACTAATGGTTAGGAGCGCCTATCTCGTAGCGTGTGTTGACTGGACACTTACTTGGTTGGTGCAGCTGCTAGGCAAGTCTCTCCGAGTTGAGAGTCACGGTCAAGAGTTCTTTGAGAGCTGCCAAGAAGAACAAATTGAACTTGGGGACTCTACTGCAGCACGGTAGCATTGTGGCTAGCACAATCGCTTCACAGCTCCAGGGTCCCAGGTTCGATTCCGGCTTGGGTCACTGTCTGTGTGGAGTCTGCACATCCTCCACTTTTGTGCGTGGGTTTCCTCCGGGTGCTCCGGTTTCCTCCCACAGTCCAAAGATGTGCAGGTTAGGTGGATTGGCCAGGCTAAATTGTCCTTAGTGTTGGGTGGGGTTACTGGGTTATGGGGATAGGGTGGAGGTGTTAACCTTGGGTTGCTCTTTCCAGGAGCCGGTGCAGACTCGATGGGCCGAATGGCCTCCTTCTGCACTGTAAATTCTATGTAAATTCTATGTACTTTATAGTCCCCAGGGGCTTCGCGCCCTTTTGGGCAGTCCCGTACCTGGTACCAAGTGATTGGACTGAGTTCTGATCACTTGGATTGATTTATCCAATACTGGAGCTGTTCCCTGAACGCTAGGCAGTTCCTAAGTGTCCGTTGGCCTTCCTTTGTCTTGGCTCCTGCTGGCGCCGAGGAGTCTGGCTTGGCCTCGATTATCTTAATTGTTCCCGGGGATCGCTCATCAATATGTAGATGGCCGTCAGTTTCAGTGCTGTCTGGGTTCTGCAAGTTCTAATATACAGGAAATTTTGCACCTACTTGTTTTTCTGTCCTTGGCTGAATTTCCCTGCATTCTTAGCGAATCTCCATTTTAAAGTCGGGAAGTGGCCAACCCCGGGGGCTACAAGACCCACAAATAAGACCCCCTGATCGGCCGTGCGCCTGTGCCTCAACCCCCGCACGAACATACACCGGCCGCCCATAAGGCCCCATCCCGGCCTCCGATCCGCCCGCCACGGGTGTATTCCGACCGGCTGGAGCACATTAGTTCCACGCCGTCGGGACTTTGGCCGGTGGAGGGGGCGGAGGTTGTCGGAGCGGGCCTCTGGCAATGACCCCAGGCGCCACGGCGCACTCCCTGGTGATGCCGCTTTTTGGGGCCCGCAGAATCGGTGGCCCGGACCCGGTCCCGCTTTCTTGCGGGAACATGGATGCTCCGCCCCCGTGCCGGCCGCGATTTTGGCACGAGAGTGCGGAGAATCCAGCCCAGGTTGTCCACACTCCAATTAAGATACAGGTTGAAAATCTCTGAACTGAAATGTTTGGGCCTATTGTGTGTTGGATTTCAGAATTTTCTGTGTTCAGAATATACTGAGCATGTGCGGCGCGTTGGGATCTGTGCATGCGCGGTGCGTTGGGATCTGCGCATGTGCGGCGCATTGGGATCTGTGCATGCACGGTGCATTGGGATCTGCGCATGTGCGGCGCGTTGGGATCTGTGCATGCGCGGTGCGTTGGGATCTGCGCATGTGCGGCGCGTTGGGATCTGCGCATGCGCGGTGCTCGGAAAAAGTACGGATTTCTGAATTTTCAGTTTTTGGGATTTCGGATAAAGGATGCCGAATCTGTATATGAATTACTCGGGCAGCACGGTAGTACAGTGGTTAGCACTGTTGCTTCACAGTTCCGGGGTCCCAGGTTTGATTCCCCGCTGGGTCACTGTCTGTGCTGAGTCTGCACGTTCTCCCCGTGTCTGCGTGGGTTTCCTCCGGATGCTCCGGTTTCCTCCCACAAGTCCCGAACGTTTTGCTGTTAGGTAATTTAGACATTCTGAATTCTCCCTCAGTGTACCCGAACAGGTGTCGGAGTGTGGCGACTAGGGGCTTTTCACAGTAACTTCATTGCAGTGTTAATATAAGCCTACTTGTGACAATAAAGATGATTAACATACGCACAGTTTTTAAAAAAAAATTTAGAGTACCCAATTATTTTTTCCAATTAAGGGGCAATTTTAGCGTGGCCAATCCACCTACCCTGCACATCTTTCGGGTTGTGGGGGCGAAACCCACGCAGACACGGGAAGAATGTGCAAACTCCACACAGGCAGTGACCCAGGGCCGGGATTCGAACCCGGGTCCTCAGCGCCGTGAGGCAGCAATGCTAACCACTGTGCCACCGTGCTGCCCGAACACACGCACAGTTTATGTGGAACATACCCCTTGTTTCAAAATATCTGTGAACTCCTCAAGACCTTCCCGTTTCCCGAAACAACATTCAAAGTAAATAAATCGATGATGTAAAACCAGCTTATCATTACCACACAATACAGGGATGATAATCAAGCCTGGGAAATGGCTTTTCCTGGTCCAGCGAAGATATTTAAACTGTATTTACAAACATTTTCTGCACTGCTTGGGCTCGAAAACTTGGTGATTGTTCGGGGTAAACCCTGGCCTTTGGGCTTGGTGGCTAGAAACAAGCATGTCTGCTCCCTGACCTCGCTGGGTGTTCACTGGCCTCCTGCCTTCTGAAGGCCCAGCCAATTATACCGTAGTTCCTTTTTGATTATGCCTTCTCTATATTTGACAGTCTGCCCCTATCAAATTAGTTGACTCCAGGCATTAATATATATATGCCCCGTTGATCTTCCCAATAGTTTATAAGCTGTTTCTCCTCAGAAACTATAGACGTCTGATTCTTATCTAAACTGCCTTCTAAACGTGTTACTGGGATAGACGCATCTCAGTGGGGCCTTCTGAATACTGGTTACTGCTGTCTCTAGGCAGATTTCTACCTGTTGCTGGACATCTCTCGTCCTGTTATGTTTTGTTGCATTCGTTTTATTGCTGTTGCTAGGCAGATTCACAACAACCACCACCCCTTCCGAGTCACTCCCAATCCCAATTTACAACATATCACCGTTCTTTTGCTGTCACTAGGTCTTAAATCCTGCAATTCCTTCCCTAACAGCACGGCGGATGTGCCTACAGCACATAGACTGCAGTGTTTCAAAAAGGTAGCTCACCACCATCTTCTGAGGGACAATTAGGGATGGGCAATAAATGTTGGCCGTTGTAGTGTGATTAAATGTAGGAAAAATGGACCTCCCACTAAATGTGGTCAGAGGAGCAATGCATTGTCTACTTCAGTCCTTATGTTTTCTTGTGAAAATTTGCCTCACTTTTCCTTGGATTTTGGACTGTGCCCTGCATGTTGGGACATCGGACAGTCATTTGGTTCCAGTGACAGAACACCACGTTTCGCTACATTGGTCTCTGGGTTTATATTCATGGAGTGCAGAAGACAAAGAAGCAATCTCATTGGAGCATCCAACATTCTGAAGGGGCCTGGTAGGGTGGACGCTGAGAAAATGTTTCCACTGGTCAGGGGAATCAAAAACATGGGGACAGAGGCTCAGGATGAGGGACTCTTCACTCCAAAGTGAGACGAGGAGAAAATAACTTCACTCGAAGTACATACCTGTGCGACTCGGCCAATGTTGTCTACCTCATTCACTGCAGGCAGGGATGTCCCAGGGTGTGGTACAATGGCGAGACCATGCAGACGCTGCGACATTCGCCAGGCATGAATGTTCCCTTCGAGTCGGGGAACACTTCAGCAGTCAAGGGCATTCAGCCTCTGATCTTCAGGCAAGCGTTCTCCAAGGCGGCCTTCAGGACGCACGACAATGCAGAATCGCTGAGCAGAAACTGATAGCCAAGTTCCGCACGCATTAGTATGGACTCTGGCACAGTGGTTAGCATTGCTGCCTCAAGGTCCCAGGTTCGATCCCGGCTCTGGGTCACTGTCCGTGTGGAGTTTGCACATTCTCCCCGTGTTTGCGTGGGTTTCGGCCCCACAACCCAAAGATGTGCAGGGTAGGTGGATTGACCACGCTAAATTGCCCCCTAATTGGGAAAAATGAATTGGGTACTCTAAATTATTGAAAAAAAATGAGTAGGGGCCTCAACCAGGATGCTGGATTCATATCTCACTACATTTAACCCCCCACCATCTGGCCTGGACTTGTGAAATCCTACCAACTTTCCTGGCTTGAGACAATTCACACCTCTTTAACCCTTGATTATCCCTCTCTCCAGTCGCACAGTCTGGACCTGTAAAGACTTAATTACCTGCAAAGACGCGCATTCAAAGGTATCATCTTGAATCATTGACTTTGTCAAAAGTGCTGTGTTTGTGTAACCCTACCTCTTCACTCACCTGATGAAAGAGCTACGCTCCGAAAGCTAGTGTTTTAAACAAACCTGTTTGACTTTAACCTGGTGTTGTAAGACTTCTCACTGTGCCCACTCCAGTCCAACGCCGGCATCTCCACATCTTGTCTCAAAGGGTTTGTGAATCTTTGGAATTTTCTACCTCAGCAGGTTGTGGAAGCCCCTGAATATATTTCAGGCTGGGGGATAGACAGATTTTTGGTCTCCCAGGGAATCAAGGGATATGGGGATTGGGTAGGATAGTGGGGCTGAAGCACTGAGTGATCATATTGAATGGCAGAGTTGCCTTGATGGGCCCTATCTACTCCTAGTTTTTGTGTTCTTGGGCGTCAGCTCATCTGCAACTTCTATCAAGCTTGA
Source organism: Scyliorhinus canicula (assembly GCF_902713615.1). Classification (NCBI taxonomy): domain Eukaryota; kingdom Metazoa; phylum Chordata; class Chondrichthyes; order Carcharhiniformes; family Scyliorhinidae; genus Scyliorhinus; species Scyliorhinus canicula. The sequence continues at coordinate 12,278,848 of NC_052146.1, forward strand.
TCAAAAGGCAGAGAAACTCTTTATAAATAACACTCTCCGCTGCCCAACTGCAGTAAACCCCCAGTGAGTGTGCAGGAACTGAAGAACGTTTGTTATTTAAAGTTTCATGTCTGGTAGGACAATAGGCAAACGGAGGAAACACAGTAATTAGCCTGCTGATTTTTAAAAATTGCCATCACTTTATGAACCCTAATTGCGCAAGGTGTGGGTTGGTCATTTCCCATTAGCGGGCCCTATTTCGATGATGTTTAACAGGTCGTGCCTGCACACAGCCCTTTGTGTTCTGCAGACCCGGGTCAGACTCATTGCAATTCTCCTTTCCTTCAGAAGTTGTCATTCAGGTGCTGACAGAATGTTCCGGTATCACAGACAGGAAGTCAGTGTCCCAAGCCATCCATTTATCGTTTAATGAGGGGAAAAAAACACAATTTATTCAACAACAATGAAAAAAAAAATCAAAGATCGAGGAGATCCATTAGGGCAGTCAGTAATTGCCAACACAGGAAGTGCTTATAGCAAGAACTTCCTGTCTGTACTTTTAATTCCTGCAGGCGGCCCTTAACGTCACATCCAACAGCATTTGGACACAAATGGAAATGGATCCGAGGGCCAAGCGACCTCTAAACTCTCTTATTTAGGTGTTGTGTTCCATATGGCGACATGGTAGCACAGTGGTTAGCACTGTTGCTTCACAGCGGCAGGGACCCGGATTCGATTCCCGGCTTGGGCCACTGTCTGTGCGGACCCCTGCACGTTTCCTCCGGGCGCTCCGGTTTCCTCCCACAAGTCCCGAAAGACGTGCTTGTTAGGTGGATTGGACATTCTGAATTCCCCCTCCGTGTACCCGAATAGGTGCTGGAATGTGGCGACGAGAGGATTTTCCACAGTAACTTCATTGCAAGTGTTAATGTAAGCTGACTTGCGACATTAATAAAGATTATAAGAGTGTTACTCCAACCCCTGGTTAGCTCCTATTTGTCAATGCGGTGACAGTGGGTTGAATTTGCATGGCGCCTTAATGTAGCCAAATGTTTCGAGGTGTTCACTGGAATGTTATAAAATGAAAAAGTGTAATTTGAGTGTCAAGGCAGTGTTGATTTAAGTTGATTAAAGCCACAGTTTACTCCTACTCTTGTCTCGAGTGAAATGATGGTCGCATCTCGGACGGCGAGTTCCATATGTTGAGTGGCCGTAATGGCCTGGTAGTTGCAGCTGCGTGCGAGGACTTTGAGTTTGTGTAGGTAGTCTTCTAGCGATTCCCCGGGACGCTTGCGACACGTGGTGAGGATGTGTCGCGCGTAGACCTCGTTCACGGGCCGCACATAGAGGCGTTCGAGCATCGCGAGGGCGTCTGCGTAGGAGGAGGCCTCGTCGAGTTGAACAGAGATTCGATGGCTCACCCGTGCGTGGAGGAGGCTCAGCTTCTGTTCGTCGGTGACGGAAGGCGTGGAGAAGGCTGCGAGATAGGCCTTGAAGCAGCGGAGCCAGTGCGAAAAAATTTCTTTTGCCTCCGCGGCCTGCGGATTGAGTTCCAGTCGGTCAGGTTTGAGGGCCGATTCCATAGTTGTGTTTAAGTTGATTAAATTTATGCGACCATCAATTCACTCGAGACAAGAGAGACATTAGGGACATTAGGGGCCTCACGGTAGCATGGTGGTTAGCATCAATGCTTCACAGCTCATGGGTCCCAGGTTCGATTCCCGGCTGGGTCACTGTCTGTGCGGAGTCTGCACGTCCTCCCCGTGTGTGCGTGGGTTTCCTCCGGGTGCTCCGGTTTCCTCCCACAGTCCAAAGATGTGCGGGTTAGGTGGATTGGCCATGCTAAATTGCCCGTAGTGTAAGGTTAATGGGGGGGATTGTTGGGTTACGGGTATGTGGGTTTAAGTAGGGTGATCATTGCTCGGCACAACATCGAGGGCCGAAGGGCCTGTTCTGTGCTGTACTGTTCTATGTTCTATGTTCTAAGAGTAGAAGTAAACCGTGGCTTTAATCAACTTAGAACAGTGCTTGCCTGCGACTGAACTAATACTGAGAACCGCCTACAGGTCGACTGCTCTTTATACCTCCCTTCAAGGGGGAGGACCCATGGGCAGATCCCATACATACCCCAACATGTTCCCCTATGGATAATGCCATACAATGGCCCATAGGAGAAGCCCACAAGGGCAACCGCACAGATACAAATACACTGGTGGATTATTGGTATAATACATTCACCACACTGTTGACAGAAGGATTCATGTTGGCCTGGACAGTGGGAGGAACCCGCATGCTTTCCTTCAAAAGTAGTACTGTGGCGTCTTTCGCAACCGACTGAGCAGGAAAATGGGACTTTGGTCCAGCATTCCAACCACAGGGCAGCCCCTCTGACTGTGCCGAGCTCCCTCTGTACTGCACTGGAATGTCTACATTGATTTTATGCTCTCAAGCTCTGGATTGAGACTTAGAACCAGATGCTTGCAATTCAGAAACAAGAGTGTTACAACTAAGCCATAGTTGACAACGGGTGACGGGGGTAAATATGATTGAAGTCAACATGGAAGACGTATAACCTTAGAATTTCAGATGTCATAGACGGCAAAACCAGAGGAATATAATTATTGTTACTGGTGCAATGATATTATTGATGGAAAGGAGGACATTGAACAGAATCTTCCTTCCTCCTTCAATCACCTTAAATTATGAAGATAATTGAAGCCACCAGTTGGGTCTTCTGACACTGAGGCGCATTAATGGAGTTGCCAACTGTAGTAATCCACGGGAGACGGGAGTTCCGTCACCACACCAATATTTATTTACAATAACAATATTACAGGAGCAGCTACAAACAGTGCTGCTAGCAGTCCAGTCAACTTAAGACTGGCTCACAAAGCCTACACACGTGCTTATATGGGCCCCCTCAATGAGCTATCATTGAGGGAGCTCAGACTCCAATTGGCCAACCAATAAAGCCAATTGGAGTTCATTACACCAACCGTCTACGATTGTCCAGGGGTCTCCAGGAATTTAGATGAACCTCCAGCGACTCTGCTGTGAGCAAGTGCAGAAGAAAAATCATGGGAGCATTAAAAATATGGATTGTTATGTTTTCTTTTGAACATCTCCATATATATGGGGCAGCACGGTAGCATAGTGGTTAGCATAAATGCTTCACAGCTCCAGGGTCCCAGGTTCGATTCCCGGCTGGGTCACTGTCTGTGCGGAGTCTGCACATCCTCCCCGTGTGTGCGTGGGTTTCCTCCGGGTGCTCCGGTTTCCTCCCACAGTCCAAAGATGTGCGGGTTAGGTGGATTGGCCATGCTAAATTGCCCGTAGTGTCCTAATAGTAAGGTTAAGGGGGGGTGTTGTTGGGTTACGGGTATAGGGTGGATCCATGGGTTTGAGTAGGGTGATCATTGCTCGGCACAACATCGAGGGCCGAAGGGCCTGTTCTGTGCTGTACTGTTCTATGTTCTATGTTGTATATATTTTTAAAATTATTTTTATTAAATTTTTGTCAAAAAAACCATAATTTTTGCATAAGCGTATGCAACAATTAACAGAACAAAGAATAAGAGAAAAAGTTAACCGTATGTACAAAGAAAAGGACAATACAACGTAACGATCCCCCCCCCCCCCCACCCCCGGGTTGCTGCTGCTGCTGACCTTTACTGCCCTCCGAGAAAGTCGAGGGACGGCTGCTACCTCAGTGAACCCTGCCATGGACCCTCTCAGGACAAACTTTATTTTCTCGACACTGAGAAACCCAGCCATGTCACTAACCCAGGTTTCTACACTTGCGGGCGGGGGGGGGGGGGGGGGGGGCTTCAAGTCCCTCCACATTAAAAGGATCCATCTCTGACCTACCAAGGAGGCAAAGGCCAATACGTCTGTTCCCCTCGCTTCCTGAACTCCCAGATCGTCTGACACATCAAAGATTGCCATCTCTGGACTCGGCACCACCCATGTGTCTAACATCTTGGACATTGCGTCAGCAAAACTTTGCTAGAATCCCTTCAGAGACGGGCATGCCCAGAACATACGGACATGATCTGCAGGGCTTCCCCACACCTTGCACATTTATTCTCAACCTCCAAGAGCTTGCTCATCCTGGTTGCTGCCATGTGCGCTCGGTGGGCCACCTTAAACTGGATTAAGCAAAGTCTGGCACATGATGAAGAGGAATTGACCCTATTTAGGGTGTCTGCCACAGGCCCGCATCCAGCTCCCCACCTAGGTTCTCCTCCCATTTGCCCTTAAGCTCCTCTCCTGGGGCTTCCTCTGCCTCCTGAAGTTCCCAGTAGATGTCCGAAACCTTCCCCTGCCCTACCCAGATGCTGGACATCACCCTATCCTGTATCCTACGTGGGGGTAGCAGCGGGAATGGTACCACCTGTTTTTTTCAGAAAGGCACGTATTGAAAGCGTTTCCAGGGGGCAAACTGAATTTCTCCTCTAGCGCTTTCAGGCTGGGAAAGGTCCTGTCTATGAACAGGTCCCCCATCCTTTTAATGCCTGCCCTATGCCAGCTTTGAAACCCTCAGTCAATATTGCCCGGGACAAATTTGTAATTATTACATATTGTGGTCCAGACTGAGGCTCCCTCCACCCTCCTGTGCCTTTTCCACTGACCCCAGATCTTTAATGCCGCCACCATCGCCGGGCTAGAGGAGTAGTGGTTCGGTGAGAACGGCACAGGTGCCGTTACAAGTGCCCCTAGGCTTGTACCTTTACATGACGCCGCCTCTAACCGCTCCCACGTTGACCCCTCCCCCAATACCCATTTCCTAATCATGACTGTTAGCCGCCCAATAGTAGCTGCAAAAGTTCGGCAACGCCAGCCCCCCCCCCCCCCCCCCCCCCAAAACTGTGCTTTACGTACAGTCTCTTTACTCGTGTGGTTTTATTTGCCCATTCGAATACCAAGATGATCTTGTTCACCCGCTTAAAGAAGGACTTGGGGATGAAGATGGGGAGGCACTGGAAGACGAACAGTAATCTGGGGACAACCGTCATCTTAACGGTCTGCACCCTCCCCGCTAGAGATAGTGGGAGCATGTCCCACCTTTTGAAGTCCCCCTCCATCTGCTCTACCAGCTGAGATAGATTAAGCTTGTGGAGGGCATCCCACTTTCGAGCCACCTGTATCCCAAGGTACCGAAAGCTCTTCTCAACCAACTTCAGCAGAAGCTCTCCCAGTCCCTTTTCCTGCCCCTAAGTTTGGATCACGAACATCTCGCTTTTCTTCTCGTTGAGTTTGTACCCTGAGAAATTGCCAAAGTCCCTCCGAATCAGCATGACCCCCCCCCCCCAAAATCCCCTCTAGAGGGTCCGAAATGTACAGGAGAAGATCATCCGCATAAGGCGAGACCTGATGCGCCCCCCCACCCACCCCGGACCAACCCCCGCCAGTTCTTTGAAGTCCGCAGCGCTATAGCCAGCGGCTCTATCGCGAGGGCGAATAATAAAGGGGAGAGGGGGCACCCCTGCCTCGTCCCCTGGTGGAGCCTGAAGTATTCCGACCTCACCCTGTTCATGCACACACTTGCCACGGGAGTCTGGTAGAGGAGCTGGACCCAACCTATGAACCCCTCACCAAATCCGAACCTTCTTAGTGCTTCCCAAAGGTACTCCCATTCCACCCGGTCAAAGGCTTTCTCCACGTCCATCGCCGCCACCATTTTGGCCTCCCCTCCCTCTGAGGGCATTATGATGATGTTTAGGAGCCTCTGTACATTGGAGTTAAATTGCCTGCCCTTGAAAAAGCCTGTCTGATCCTCCCCTACCACCCCAGGGGCACAGGCCTCAATCCTAGCAGCCAAGATCTTGGCCAGCAGTTTGGCATCTACATTCTGTAGCAGGTCTTTCTCTCGTTTGATGATGAGTGAAATCGAAGCCTGTGACATTGTTGGGGGGAGGGTCCGTCTCTCTTTGGCCTCATTAAAGCTCCTTAGCCGGAGTGGGCACAGCAGTTCCGAAAATTTCTTGTAGAATTCTACAGGGTAGCCGTCAGGCCCCGGGGCCTTGCCCGACTGCATGTCCCCTAAACTCTTTACCATCTCCTCCAGCTCTATCGGGGCCCCCAGTCCCTCCACCAGATCCTCTTCCACCTTTGGGAACCTCAGTTGGTCCATGAATTGCTTCATCCCCTCCCCCCCACCGGCGGGGGCTATGACTCATACAATTTACCGTAAAACGCCCTAAAGACTTTGTTCACCCCCCCTCTGGGTCCATGACCGTGTTGCCCTGCTTATCCCGTACTTCCCCAATGTCCCTGGCCGCCTCCCTCTTGCGAAGTTGGTGCCCCAGCATTCTACTCGCTTTCTCCCCGTATTCGTAGACAGCCCCTTCGGCCTTCCTCAGCTGTGCTACCGCCTTCCCAGTGGTCAGCAGGTCGAATTCCACCTGCAGCCTCCGGCGCTCTTTCAGTCGCCCCGTCTCGGGGGTCTCCGCGTAGCCCCTGTCTACACTGAGTATCTCCCTGACTAGCCTTTCTCCCTCCGCTCTTTCTTTCTTCTCTCTATGAGACCTGATAGAGATTAACTCCCCTCTGATAACTGCCTTCAGGGCCTCCCACACCGTGGACGCCGCTACCTCCCCCATATCATTAATTTCCAGGTAGTTTTTAACGTTCCTCCTTATTCGCCCACAAACCTCGTCGTCTGCCAGCAGCCCCGAATCCAACCTCCATAGTGGGGGCTGACCTTTCTCCTCCCCAAGATGCAAATCCACTCAGTGCAGAGCATGATCGGAGACGGCAATGGCCGAGTATTCTGTCCCCTCCACCCTGGGGATCAACACCCTGCTCATCACAAAGAAATCTATGCGGGAGTAGACTTTGTGGACATGGGAAAAGAAAGAGAACTCTTTCGCCCTCGGTCGTGCGACTCTCCACGGGTCTACCCCCCCCCCCCCCCCCCCCCCCCCCCCCCCCAACCTGTTCCATCAATCCCCTGTTCTTTAGCCGCCACTGGTCGCTTCCCCGACCTGGGGTTTGACCGGTCCAATACAGGGTCCATAACTGTGTTAAAGTCACCCCCCCATAATCAGATTGTGTGAGTCCAAGTCTGGAATTTTACCCAGCGTGCGTCTCATGAATTCCACGTCGTCCCAGTTCAGGGCGTAAACGTTCACCAGCACCACTCGGGTCCCACGTGATGCGTTATCAATTACGACGAGACGAGAGTAGAGTGTAATCGAGGCTTTATTACGCAGAGATAGAACATAGAACATAGAACAGTACAGCACAGAACAGGCCCTTCGGCCCTCGATGTTGTGCCGAGCCATGATCACCCTACTCAAACCCACGTATCCACCCTATATCCGTAACCCAACAACCTCCCCCTTAACCTTACTTTTTAGGACACTACAGGCAATTTATCATGGCCAATCCACCTAACCCGCACATCTTTGGACTGTGGGAGGAAACCGGAGTACCCGGAGGAAACCCACGCACACACGGGGAGGACGTGCAGACTCCGCACAGACAGCGACCCAGCTGGGAATCGAACCTGGGACCCTGGAGCTGTGAAGCATTTATGCTAACCACCATGTTACCCTGCTGCCCCAAATGTGGAGCTTCCCGCAGCTGCTGCTGAAATGGCTGCAGCTCGGTGAGCACACACATTTATACTCCGCCTACTGGGCGGAGCCAGCAGGCAGGGATCTACCCCCGTACCTGTAGTACAGGGGCCTTACCGTAATACCCTCGTATGCAGTATACACAATACAACAGTGGTGACTACCACATTCACCCCCTGTTAAAATGAGTCCAGCGGGGGTGGTGGAAACTATTTACATACAGCTTGATTAAAATTTAAGAAAGAGGTTACAAATTTAGACGATCGGGCGCCTTGATCCGGCGCTGTGAGCGCCGCAGTCCCGGTGGTGATTCAGGCGTCGGTTCGGTGTCGGTGACTCCCGGAGCGTGTCGGCCTCATCGTCATCCCCAGGTGGGACCAAGAGGAGGACGGACCGTCCTAGAGCGGGGGCTGTGGTGGGGTGCGCTGGGAGGGGGGGAGGGTGGCACCAGGGCGGGGGGGGGGGGGGGGGAACCCAGCTGGTGCCAGGTCCCTGAGGGAGACTGTGTCTTGGCGGCCATTAGGGTACGCTGCGGGTTCGCGTGGAGAAGCTGTACCCTCTCAACCAGCGGGTCCGCCTTGTGAAGCCGCACGTGCTTGCGGAGGAGAACGGGTCCTGGAGCTGCCAGCCATTTTGGGGACGTCCTAGGGAAGGCAAAGAGACGTTCATGGGGAGTTTCGTTAGCCGCGGTGCACAGGAGCGACCGAATGGAGTGGAGGGTGTCGGGGAGGACCTGCCAGCGGGAGGCCGGGAGATTTCTGGACCGTAGGGCCAGCTGGACGGCCTTCCAAACCGTCCCATTCTCCCTCTCCACCTGCCCGTTTCCCCGGGGGTTGTAGCTGGTCGTCCTGCTCGAGGCAATGCCCCCGTTGAGCAGGAACTGGAGCAGCTCATCGCTCATAAATGAGGGTCCCTGATCGCTGTGGACGTAGGCGGGGAAACTGAACAGAGCGAAGATGGTGTTGAGAGCTTTGATGACGTGGGCAGACGCCATGTCGGGGCATGGGATGGCGAAGGGGAATCTCGAGTACTCGTCGACCACACTGAGGATATATGTGTTACGGTCGGGGGAGGGGAGGGGCCCTTTGAAGTCCACGCTGAGGCGTTCAAAGGGGCGGGAGGCCTTCACCAGGCGCGCACGGTCCGGCTGGTAGAAGTGCGGTTTACACTCAGCGTAGACCTGGCAGTCTCTGGTGATAGCCCTGACTTACGCAATGGAGTAGGGCAGATTGCGGGCCTTTATGAAGTGATAAAAGCGGGTGACCCCTGGATGACAGAGATCGTCGTGCAGGGTCCGGAGTCGGTCCACTTGTGCGCTGGCACATGTACCTCGGGATAGGGCATCGGGGGCTCGTTGAGCTTATTGGGGCGATACAAAATGTCATAATTTTAGGTGGAGAACTCGATCCTCCACCTCAAGATTTTATCATTTTTGATCTTACCCTGCTGTGTGTTGTTAAACATGAAGGCAACTGACCGTTGGTCAGTGAGGAGAGTGAATCTCCTGCCGGCCAGGTAATGCCTCCGACGCCGCACAGCTTCAACGATAGCCTGGGCTCCACACAGCTTCAACGATAGCCTGGGCCTCCTTTTCAACAGAGGAGTGCCGAATTTCGGAGGCATGAAGGGTGTGGGATTAGAATGCCACAGGCCTGCTTGCCTGGTTGACGGTGGCGGCCAAAGCGACATCTGATGCATCGCTCTCGACTTGGAAGGGCAGCGTCTCGTCTACTGCGTGCATCCCGGCCTTGGTGATGTTGGCCTTGATACGGTTGAAGGCCTGGTGAGCCTCGGCCGTCAGTGGGAAACGGTGGATTGAGTGAGTGGGTGGGCCTTGTCCGCATAGTTTGGGACCCACTGGGTGTAATACGAGAAGAACCCCAGGCATCGTTTGAGGGCCTTGGGGCAGTGGGGGAGGGCGATTTCCATGAGGGGACGCATGCGATCGGGGCCAGGCCCTAGAACTCCGTTCTGGACCACATAGGGGATGGCTAATCAGTCCGCGCTGAACACGCACATCTCCTTGTTGTAGGTTAGGTTGAGGAGTTTGGCGGTGTGGAGGAATTTGGAAAGGTTAGCGTCGTGGTCCTACTGATCATGGCTGCAGATGGTGACGTTATCCAGGTACAGGAAAGTGGCCCGCAGTCCGTATCGGTCAACCATTCGGTCCATCTCCCGTTGGAAGACCGAGACCCCGTTAGTGACGCCGAAGGAAATGGAAAAGGCGGCTGTCCGCCTCAAACGCGGTGTACTGGCGGTCCGCCTTGCGGATGGGGAGCTGGTGGTTGGCAGATTTCAGATCCACTGTTGAGAAGACCCGGTACTGTGCAATCTGATTGACCATATCAGATATGCGAGGGAGGGGGGTACGCGTCGAGCTGCGTGTACCGATTGATGGTCTGACTGTAGTAAACGACCATCCTGTTTTTCTCCCCAGTTTTCACAACTACCACTTGGGCTCTCCAGGGGCTGTTGCTGGCCTCGATAATACCCTCCCGCAGCAGCCGCTGGACCTCAGACCTGATGAAGGTCCTGTCCTGGGCGCTGTACCGTCTGCTCCTGGTGGCGATGGGTTTGCAATCCGGGGTGAGGTTTACAAACAGGGAAGGTGGGTCGACCTTAAGGGTCGTGAGTCCGCAGACAGTGAGGGGTGGTAGGGGCCCGCCAAATTTCAGGGTTAGGCTCTGGAGGTTGCACTGGAAGTTCAGGCCGAGTAGCAGGGCAGAGCAGAGGTTGGGGAAGACATAGAGCCGGAAGCCACTGAACTCCACGCCCTGGATGGTGAGGGTGGCGATGCAGTACCCCCGGATCGCCACGGAGTGGGATCCGGAGGCCAGGGAGATTTTCTGGTTAATGGGGTGTACCGTGAGGGAGCAGCGCCTTACCATATCAGGGTGGATGAAGCTCTCAGTGCTCCCGGAGTCCAGAAGGCAGGATATCTTGTGCCCATCGACCTTCACTGTTGTCGACGCAATCGCAAGGTTGTGCGGTTGGGACTGGTCGATCGTGATGGAGGCCAGACGTGGCTGGTCGGCAACGGTTGCAGGCAATGAGCGGCCCGATGAGGTGCCCGACGAGCAGGGGTACTGAGGCAGGCAAGATGGCGGCACCCAGGGGCCACCCGTGTGAGGCGAGCAAGATGGCGACACCCATGGGCTGCACATGTTGTGAGGCGAGGAAGATGGCGGCGCCTGCGAGTTGCAGATAGAGGGTGCCGGAGCAACAGCGGCGACCGAGCGAGCCTGGCACACAGCAGCAAAATGTTCTTTCTTACCGCAGGCGTTGCAGAGCACGCTCCGTGCCGGGCAGCACTGCCGGGGGTGTTTTGACTGTCCGCAGAAGTAGCACTTGGGTCCCCCGGGGTTGGTTGGCTGCCGCGCGGCGCAGGCCTGGGGTTGGCTGGGGGAGGTCGCTGGTGGGGTCCACGATGCCCAGGAGGGGTGGGCCGTGCGGTGGGGGGGCATACGCCTGTATATTACGGGAGGCGACTGTGAGCGAGAGCTTTAGTTTCTTGGTCGCCGCGAGGTCGAGGTTAGCTCCTTCTGAGAGTCGCTGGCAGCTGTAGGCCGACCCTATGCCCGTAACGAACGCGTCTCTCAGTAGCAGGTCAGAATGCTCAGCGGCCGAAACGGCCTGGCAATCGCAGTCCCTCGCCAGGACGTGCAGGGCATGCCAGAAATCTTCCACGGACTCACCGGGGAGTTGATGACACGTGGACAGGAGGTGCCTGGCATAGATTTTGTTGGTCTGCTGCGTGTCGTTCTCCTTCAGTAGCGCCATGGCCTCAGCGTAGGTCAGCGCGCCCCGGATGAGGGGAAAGATGTCTGAGCTCAGCCGCGTGTAAAGGATCTGGAGCTTCTGTGCCTCTGAGGGTGGTTCTGTCACAGATCCGATGTAGGCCTCGAAGCAGGCTAGCCAATGGGCGAAGGCCGACTTGGCATTGTCTGCTTGGGGGTGCAGCTGCAGGCGATCAGGCTTGAGGCGGAGATCCATCGTTGTAAAATCTCTGCGTAATAAATTGATGCACTATCAATTACGACGAGACGAGAGTAGAGAGTAATCGAGGCTTTATTACACAGAGATGTGTAGCCTCCTACAGCTGCTGCCGAAATGGCTGCAGCTCGGAGAGCCCATACATTGATACTCCGCCTACTGGGCGGAGCCAGCAGGCAGGGATCTACCCCCCATACCGTACAGGGGCCTTACCGTAATACACCTCGTATGCAGTATACACAATACAACACTGGTGACTACCGCACCATGCAGCTTCCTGCTAACCATTATGTATCTGCCCCCCCTTGCCAGCTACAATATTCCCTGCCTCAAAAGCCACCCATTTGCTGACCAGGATTGTTACTCCTCTGGTCTTTGAATCCAGCCCCGAATGGAATACCTGCCCTCCCCCCCCCCCCCCCCCCCCCCCACCCTTTTCTCAATCTTGTTTGGGCCGTAGGTTTTAGGTGCGTCTCCTGTAGCATGGCTACGCCTGCCTTTAGCCCCTTTAGGTGCGAGAACACACCAGCCCTCTTGACCGGCCCATTCAGGCCCCGGACATCCACATGATCAGCCTGGATGGGGGGCTAACCCCCCCCCCCCCCGCCGGTCAGCCATCTCCCTTTTCCGGCCAGTCACGAGCCCGTGTCCCCCGCTTCTTTGAGCCCATCCATTGGAGGCCCCCCTCCCCCCGCCGACTCTCCCTCTGTTCCCCCATGTTGGCTCCTTTTATATCAGCCAAGCAGCATCCCCCCCCCCCCCCCCCCCCCCAGCGAAACAAACAGCAAACCCCGCGTCATAATATACACCAGTATATCATGGTGCAGACACACACTGATGGACACACACAGGGACCAATCAACATGTACAAACACCGCAGCCAATCACCAGTTAGAATACAGACACTATAAAGGCAGAGGGCACCACGGTTCCCGCTCATTCTGGTGGCTGGTCTGCGCCTGCTGTCGTTCTAAGGCAGGTGGCCCCCCGCTCCTTCCTGGTCCGTTAACCGGATGGATCCATTCAGCGCCGCAACAGGCGTGCTCTTCGCCTGGTTCCAGGGTCGTCACGGGATCCCGCGACCAGCTCTTCTACTGACGTGGACTGTGTGGCGCTTCCGATCGCTCTGCCTGCCCCTGACTGTGCTGCAGCCCTCCCGGCTCCTGATGCGCCAGCCATTGCCCCACCCTTGAGGCGGTCAACCAGAGTTCGTCGTCCACCTCAGAGACTGAACTTATGAACTCTGTACACATGTGGACTTTCTGAAATGTTTTTTTTCATTCCTTGTTGCATTCGTTCTCCAGTGATTTGTAAATAGATTCGTTGGTTGTTCCAGTTCATGTTAGTCATCTGCCCCAGGCACCTTCCTTTGTACATAGTCTTGTTTCCTGTATATAGATTTGTACATATGTCTTCGCACCTCACACGTAGCTAGGTACATTCTCCACACACCCACACTATTTATTATCACATGCCTATATCAACATTTATTATAAAAGGGGGGATGTTATAATATACACCAGTATATCATGGTGCAGACACACACTGATGGACACACACAGGGACCAATCAACATGTACAAACACCACAGCCAATCATCAGTTAGAATACACACACTATAAAGGCAGAGGGCACCACGGTTCCCGTTCATTCTGGGTGCTGCCTCTGAGTGTAACAGGAACTCATCCAGCCCAGCACTGACTTACACCACGTGCTGAGAGAATCAACTGGCTCGGACAAGGCTTAGGTCTCTAGTTTAAGTTAGCATCATTTAGACCCACAGTCATCGTGTGTTAGTTAGTTAGAAGTTAGTTGATAAAATTGAGTTGAACCTTCATCAGTGTTGGAAGTGTCTGTCCAGCTCTCAGGTCTACACTGGCCAACACTTCACCCCGGGTGCAAACCCAGCCCCACCAAAGACACGGCCCCAGCTGCCAGGAGAGCAGCCCCACGTGTAGGGACCCCTCCTCCCTCTGCGGCCGAGTTCTACAAAAGCCGAAAACATGGCCAAAGAAACAGGGAACAAACATAAATAAGAGGAAACAACATAATGTGGCTGCCTCTGGCTACTCGGCAATTACCATCCCCACCAGAGTAACGTCCCAGTTTGGCCGTCCTTTAGTTCGAGTCCAACTTCTCTTGCTTGATGAAATTCCACGCCTCGTCCAGTGTATCAAAGTAATGGTGGCGATCTTGGTACGTGACCCACAGCCTCGCCGGATGCAGCAGCCCGAACTTCACCCGTTTGCTATGGAGAGCCGCCTTAGCCCGGTTGAATCCAGTGCGCCTCTTGGCCAGTTCTCCTCCCAGGTCCTTGGAGATGTGGATTACGCTGTTCTCCCACCTGCTGCTCCGCTCCTTTGTAGCCCATCGCGGGACTCATTCCTTATCCGAGAAGCGGTGGAACCGTACCACCATGGCCCTTGGCGGCTCATTCATTTTGGGCTTCCTTGCAAGGACTCTGTGCGCCCCATCCAGTTCCAGAGGCCGAGGGAATGCTTCTGGCCCCATCAGGGACCCCAATAACGTGGTCACGAATGCGCTCGCGTCCGACCCCTCAGGTAGGCCCAGAATGCGCAGGTTCTGCCTCTTGGACCTGTTTTCAAGGTCTTCCAGCCTCTCATACCACCTCTTGTGTCCGGCGTCGTTTTCTGATCCCGCGCCCGTTCCTGCCGCTTCTCGCTGGTCGTTTGTTTGGCCGTCCTGCTCCTGGTCCCCTCCATAAATTGCTGTGGGGAGCCTTCTAGCGCCGTTTGCCCGCCGGTTTGCGCCGAAAAGGAGCCGTCGAAGCTCCTTGTTAGTCCGTTAGCGGCGGGAGCTGCCGAAAACATGACCTACCCGCGCATGGCCACCATCGGAAGTCGAACATCTCCATATATTACTTGCACAAATATTGGAAATGGGATGGGAAGGAGAAGCAATTCTGACTGACTCACTGTCAAGAGGCATCCAATCGTGTTGTGAAGTGTCTGTTTTCCATTCTATGTGGGAAAGGCAGGGAATTGAGCAGATTGACAGGTCAGGTGATCAATGGCAGGTGTATGGGCGGGGACAGAGCTGTTGGAGACAAGGGGCAGAATTCTCCGACCCCCCCCGCCGGGTCAGAGAATCGCCCAGGGCCGGCGTCGATCCCGCCCCCGCTATGTTTCGGCGGGGGCAGGAATCGTGCCGCACCGGTCAGCGGGCCCTCCGCGCTGGCCGGTGGGCCCCCCGCGGTGATTGTCCGGCCTGCGATGGGCTGAAGTCCCTCCGCTGACAAGCCTCTCCCGCCGGCATGGATTAAACCACCTACCTGACCGGCGGGATTGGCGGCGCAGGCGGGCGCCGGGGTCCTGGGGGGGGGGCGCGGGGTGATCTGTCCCAGGGGGTGCCCCCATGGTGGCCTGGCCTGCGATCGGGGCCCACCGATCGGCGGGCGGGCCTGTGCCGTGGGGGCACTCTTTTTCTTCCGCCTTCGCCATTGTCTTCACCATGGCGGAGGCGGAAGAGACCCCCTCCCCTGCGCATGCGCCGGGATGAAGTCAGCAGCCGCTGGCGCTCCGGCGCATGCGCGGACTTACGCTGGCCGGCGAAGTCCTTTCAGCCCCGGCTAGCGTGGCGCCAAAGGCCATTCACGCCAGCCGGCGGAGTGCCAACCACTCCGCCGTGGGCCTAGTCCCTCAATGTGAGGGCTTGGCCCCTAAAGGTGCGGAGACGTCCGCACCTTTGGGACGGCCCGACGCCGGAGTGGTTGACGCCACTCCAACACACCGGGACCCCCCACCCCGCCGGATAGGGGGGAATCCCGGCCAAGATGTCATGTGGTGAATCCTCCAGGAATATGTTCAGGCAGAGTTGGCAACTGCCTGTTTTTGTTCTTAGATGGCAAGGCCAGCATTGTAGCCCACCCAGAATTGCCCGCGCTGCCTCTGAGTGGCTGGCTCAGCCATTTCAGAGGGCAATGAAGTGTCAACCACATTGCTGTGGGTCTGGAGTCACAGCCGAGCCCCTACATAGCCCCGTCTTTAACACTGGGGAGCTCCGCTCGCCGGAAATCCCCATGAAAGCGAGAGATTAGGACGCCATTTTTAAATTTCTGAGGCTCCCAAAGGAATCCCCAAACTCCGCCCCCAGCCCAAATGCAGTATGGGAGTAACCCCGGACCTCCCTGACATCGGGCAACCCCGACCCAGCCGCGTGCAAAAAATGCCAGCTGACAGTGCCACCTAGGCGGTGCCAGACTGGCACTCAGGTGGCACTTCCAGGGTACAGGGTAGCACCACCCTACCCAAAGGGCATGCAGCTGGGGACCTCCGATACCATTGAAGACCCCCTTGAGTGCCATTCCGTCTGGTCCCCCGTCTGGTCCCCCATCTGGTCCCTCGAAGAAATACATTTTTATCACAATAACTATTATTTACATGGCACAAAACATCCCGGCCGGGTCACTTTCCTTTATTGTCAGTGTCCAAACTGGCCGACTTTATGCAGAGGCTCAGCTATACGTGGTTTAGGGTCCTCGACCCCTTTAAGTGGGGAGCTCATATTCGGCGCAGCTCACTGGGTGTTTAATCATCATCACTTCGTAAGTCGCGTGTGAGCTATGACCACCCCCCAGGATCTGATGACGATTGTGGTGATGGAGGATTCTTATCAATTCTTTTTTTCCCAATTAAGGGGCAATTTAGCGCGGCCAATCCACCTACCCTGCACATCTTTGGGTTGTGGGGGTGAGACCCACGCAGACACGGGGAGAATGTGCAAACTCCACATGGACAATGACCCAGGGCCAGGATATAACCCAAGTCCTCGGTGCCACGAGGCAGCAGTGCTAACCAGTGCGCCGCCGTGACCCTGGACTTGTACTTGTTTGGACACTGGCCCTGTCTGGTAGATTACAGATCCACTGGGCACCCATGGCAAAATTCCAGACATTCACATCGTCAATTGGTGCAAAGAGCTTGGACGGTCGACGTCTAACGGGGCAACACAACTGCAGGTCTTGGTTGTGTTGCCCCTTCCCACAATGTCAGGGAGGACCATGCTGAGGCGGGTGAAGAGTCTCCGTCCCATCAGCATCTCAACCACAGCCACCCCAGTCACAGCCTGCGGGATGGTTCTGTAACTAACCAGGAACCGGGTCACCCTCGTGTCCATCGACCCCACATAACCTTACGTAACCCACATTTGAACATCTGAACCTTCCTTCCCGCTAGTCTATTCAAAGCTGGATGGTATGGCGCATATACCCCATTGGCTTTCTGAAACAGCGAGAACTCTTCGCTGGTAAAAGGTGTGCCATTGTCTTTGACCAACACCTCGGGTATGGCAGGGGTACAAAAAGACAAACTTCTCAATGGTTGCCCTGGAGGTGGTTGCCCCCATCTTGAGGACCTCCAACCATTTGGAATGTGCGTCAACTAGAAGGAGGAACATTAACCCCTGAAACGGCCTGGCAAAATCGGCATGCAACCCTGCCCATGGCAACCCTGGCCATTCCCTGGAGTGGAACAGCGTGGCCGGCGAGAGTTTCTGGTGCTCCTGACAGACGGTACATTGTTGGGCCAATTGTTCAATGTCAGCATCCCGACCTGACCACCAAACGCAGCTGCATGCTAACATTTTCATTTTTTGACACCCCAGGATGTCCGTTGTGGAGATCTTGCAAGATCAAAATGTGGCCCGTTTCCCAAAACAGGACCCACCGCCCTTCACACTAAATTCGGACACCTTGGATGAGTACGCTTGTAATTCACCCAGGAGCAGTTGGTGCTGTCCACCATACAACACGAGATGTCAAACTTTGGAAAGAACCAGGTGGGTCCACTCACAGATCCTAGACACAGTGACCGGCAACAAGTCCATAAGGTTAAGGGTGGTGACAACTTTGTCTATCCTGGGAGGAGAGGGGGGGAGGCGAGATGGCAAGGGTAGCCTGCTCAACGCCTCAACGTGTGCAATCTGAGGTCCCAGCCTATGTTCGAATGGGTATTCGCAGGCGGTCAATAAAAGGGCCCACAGCTGGATCCTCAGGATGGCCATGTCCTCCTTGAATAAAATCTAGGTGAAGGTTGATGAACCAATCATGGTCTACCAAGCTGGGGCCATATCCCTTCATTACAATTAGCAAGAGACGTACTGATTGCCATCCAGAAACCACCTGGGCCACGATGGTCCCCATGAAGTCCAGCAGCTCGCCGGTATAAGTGGACAATTGGGCCTCAGTGCCTCTCAAACGCTAACGCTGCACACTCCTTTCTTAATGTGGTTGAAAGCTTTTCGCCCGACAATGGCAGCATCAAGGTCCATATCCGATAGGTCCCCGTTCGCCTACACAGTGACTCTGATGGGTGTAATCCGAGGTGCCACCACACAATTGAGCTGCGTGCAATCCTCCTCCTCTGGTTCACCCAGACGGAGAGTACAGGCCCTAGGCAGACATCTACCCCTACTGGGGTGGCGGGACCTGTGGCCGCCTGCTGCTTGTGCTCACACCTGGACCCACAACGACCTGATTCTCCCTCTACAAATCTGAGGAAATATCCAGTCGGGTTGACTCGGTCTTTGACCACCGGACCGGGCCTGTATGACGCTCAACCCAGGACAGGACACCACCTTAGGGGAGGGAGCATATCCTTAGGCATTCACGTCCATTCCCTTGATTTCCTGCACTCCTTGTTCGGGGCTTTTGTGTGACAGGGAAATTTGCACAGCTTACTGCAGGCTGAAGGACAGTTCAGCCAACTATTTACTTTGAGTTGTCGTATTATTGACGCCGCAGACCAAGCAGTCACGTAGCATGTCTGACAGATATGTACCATATTTGCAGAATTCGGCTATCTTTCGTAATCTCGACAAAGACTCAGTAACGGACTCACTGGGGGTTGTTTCCGCTGTTTTAAAATGATATCTGTGCACAATTGCAGATGGTGGGCGGAATTCTCCGACCCCCCCCCGGGGGGTCAGAGAATCGCCTGGAACCGGCGTCAATCCCGCCCCCTGCCGTGGCCCGAATTTTCCCCCACCCAGGAATCGGCGGGGGCGGGAATCGTGCCACGCCGGTCGGCGGGCCCCCCGTGGCGATTCTCCGGCCCGCAATGGGCCGAAGTCCCGCCGCTGACAGGCCTCTCCCGCCAGCGGGAATCAAAGCACGTCAAGTACCGGCAGGATTGGCGGCGCGCTAATCGGCGGGCGGGCCTGTGCCGTGGGGGCACTCTTCTTCTCCAGTCCAAAGATGTGCGGGTTAGGTGGATTGGCCATGCTAAATTGCCCGTAGTGTAAGGTTAATGGGGGGATTGTTGGGTTACGGGTATACGGGTTACGTGTGTTTAAGTAGGGTGATCATTGCTCGGCACAACATCGAGGGCCGAAGGGCCTGTTCTGTGCTGTACTGTTCTATGTTCTATGTTCTGCCCTGCCATGGCCTTCACCATGGCGGAGGTGGAAGAGACCCACTCCCCTATGATGTCAGCAGCCGCTGACGTACCGGCACATGCGCGGACTGGCGGGGCGTCAAAGGCCGTTCGCCGTTCGGCATCCCGCAGGGTGGGTGAAGTAGCTTATCGGATAGAATTGCCGCATCGACAGAAAACCAGTCGAACCCTCATCGCCAGTTTTGTAGACCTCGAAAGAGTCAATGCCAAGTCATAGAAGGAAAGAGGTTTTATTACAATAACTATGATTGAAAAGGCACGAAAGATCCCGGCCGGGTCTCTTCCCTTCCTCGTCGGTACCCGAACTGGCCGACTTGAAACAGAGGTTCAGCTATACATAGTTTAGGGTCTCCACCCCCCCTTTAATAAGGGGAGCTCGTATTCAGCGCCGTTTGCTGGGAGTTCAATCATTGCCACTTCGTAAGCCCCGTGTGGGATGTGACAGTGACAGTCCGGTATGTGCGATGATTTAATCAACTTCCTCTGCAGTCCCTCCAATGAATTCTGACCCACCCTCCCTTCACACCCCTGCCTATTACAGGGCCTGTAAGCGACAGGAACTGATATCTGAGCGAGTACCGGCATGGGAAGGGTTTTGAAACAACACACCTGCAGGCTAACGTCACCTGGTATTCATTTGCATTCAATTGGATGCTCCCTATAGCCTCTTCAGTTCAGTAGCTCAATTGGAACCAACTTTGTCAGATAGCCAGAATGGATAAAAACACAAATATAATCACAAAGGGCTGGGGGAAATGCCACGCCTTCGTTATTCATTGACTTGTGGGCTTATTCTTTGTTGAATCTAGTGTATTAATTTATTTTATATTAATTATATATATAAAATATACATATACGTGTACATGTTTTTAGTGACTCCAGTCCAAATTAAAACATTGTTTTCCCTGCGGGTTTTTCTTAAATCAAGGTCAAAGACTGGACTTCCAGGACAGGGCTCTGATTGTGTTCCAGCTTCAAGATGCTTGGCTGCTGTTTCCCTCCTTCACACAGCCCAGTTTTCGACTCTCCTCAGTTACGTTTGGGGGGCATTGGTTAGACGCAAGTGCCCGAAACTTAGCGCAGGCGCCTTCTGTCAGGCACCTTTGACCCTCGCAGGCGAAATTATTAACTGGTTTGCTTTAAAAGGAAGCGCCCACGTTTCAGCGCCTCGAACAATGTCCAGGAGTAGGGGCCAGTTAAGGGTAAATGCTCCGGCTTTTGAAAGAGAATGCAAAACAAATGACAGGGAAGTGTTTGGTTTAAAAGCTGTGAGTACAGGAGAGTCAACCCCTATCTCCGCAATGCCCCTATCTGTTACTCTAACCGCTTTCTAAACATACCCGCACTTTGACTCCATCTCACATAACTGGTCCCAGCACATCCAGTGCAAAGCAGTCGTCTCCGTGGTTCACATGCTGCTCCATGTGACTTCTTCCCTGAATCTTTAGCATAACAATCTGCAAGGAATGTTGCCCAAGGGGATTTATTTATGCGCCGCCCAGTCCAGCCAGTTTCACTCAATGGTCTTTGACTTTCAATTATACTCATATGAATGCCATGTGGGACGTTTTAAATCCCACTGAGAGGGGCCTTCGTTTAACATATTGGCCGAAAGGCAGCACATCCAACAGTGCGGCATTCCTTCAGTGTTGCACTGCGAGTGTCAGGCTAGAATTTGTGTTGAAGCCACTGGAGTGGGACTTGAACCCTAAACTTCTGACTGTGGGACATGGTTGAGCAACCTGTCAGTGAACCTGGGAGGAGGTGTTGGCCTGTCCCTACCATTGAACCAGAAGCTCTGGGTTCAAGTCTGGCCAAGGAAGGTGAGTTCAAAACTTGGCCAATAAGGTCGATTGCGAACCTGAAATTCCTTCCCGTGCACCCGTAGGACACGGCAAGTGTGGGCGAGATTCCTGCCAGCTAGAACCACGTTCAGAGACTCCGTATGCAGGTTCTTGGCACGGTCTGTACTTCTCACTTTGACAGACTATCAGCGGGAATGAACCCAGGTTCATGAACCCAGGGAATGAACCCAGGAACTTTCGGCAAGGAGTCTGAGCCAATATGTGACTTCTCACTTTGACAGACTATCAGCGGGAATGAACCCAGGTTCATGAACCCAGGGAATGAACCCAGGAACTTTCGGCAAGGAGTCTGAGCCAATATGTGACTCCAATCCCGCACCCCGCTGAAGTGGCCGAGTCAGATACAAAGTTGTATTAATCCTCTTGTGCTTCAAGATGGCAACTCACTGCCACTGCCCTCAAAGGGCAACAAGAGATGGGCAACAAATACCAGTCATGAGAGTGATGGAATTAATCAGATTAAAGAAAAGCAACACTGGAAATTTGAACAATGAATTAACCAGCTCGCACACCAGACTGGCATTAAGGGCGTTGAGCCTACGGCATTGGTGTGAGGCCTGTAGTCAGCATGGACCCTGCTCCTTGTAGACAAGATAACACAATGGCCTGTGACTGTCACGTTAAGACACCCTGCAGCACCTTTTCGGGGAGGTGGATAGATTTCAGCGATATTATTGCAGGGCAGGATGATTTTGACTAGGGATGACTCATGCAGGGGATTGGTGCTGATCGACTATGATCACTGTCCCACTACTGCTGTGCAAAAATTGGCTGCTTCACTTTTTTTATTCATGAGGATGTGGGTGTTACATTGGCCTGGTCAGTATCAGTTTCATACTTCACAGTATCAGTTGCCCATTCCTTATTGCCCTTTGAACTGAGTGGCTTGCTGGGCCATTTCAGAGCCAATAACATTGCTGTGGGCCAGACCAGGTAAAGAGGGCAGATTTCCTTCCCCAAAGGACATTAGTGAACCAGATGGGTTTCTATGATAATTGGCAATAGTTTCATGGTCATCATTAGACGTTTATTTCCAGACTTTTATTGGATTAAAAACTTCACCATCTGCCATGGGGGGATTTGAACCCAGGCTCCCAGAGGTCCCCTGGATCTTGGGACCACTAGTCCTGCAACAATACCACACCCCTACAACCTCGTCGTCACTATGTTATGAGAGGGACCACACTTCCTAAATGTACTTCTTCGACAATAAAGATTTGTGGGCTTTCTGAGGCTGTGGAAAGTGTGATACAGATGGAAGCTTTGCATTTTTCGTTCTAACTTGAACCTACTGACTTTCCAATGGGGAATCATCACACCTTTAATGACACTGGGAGATCTAACATGATGGAGTCCAGGACAGGAAAAGTGAAGCTCCAACAACACGTACTGTCCAGTTTCTGTGACTGCTGCAGACAGATGGATGTTCTCTCCCACCCACTTCCCTTTCATCCCTTCTGAAACAAAGCACAGTAATTATCCCTGTAACGGATTCCGACAGAGAGAGACTCAACATTTCAGCTCCCAACGAACAGTCCATCCCCTAGACAACCAATCCGATTTTCTCACACTAATGAAAAATATGACATTTTAACAGGTTGTTGCAGGAAGCATTTTGTTTTGCCAAGCGTCCGCGCTGTGGAACAATCCAGTTCGAAGTGGAAATTAATCAAACCAATTAAAGCAATGTTAGACATTGTAAAACGGGTCCCCAGGACAGAAGGGGAGAGATTTCCCCCGTGCACTGCGCACCAACAATGGCGCAAACACAATGGGATCATATCCCACCTTTGGTATTTCTGGTAGAATTGACAACATGTTTGTTGGTTGTGGGATCTTGATGCACACAACTTGGCGGCCAAATTTACCAATATACACGTGTCCGCTCCGAGGTTCTGAAATGTGCTCATTACACATGCAGCTAGAGAGAGCAACACATGATGCACGGAATGGCCCAATCCTGTATCATGATTTCTCTAATTCCTTGGTATAAAATGATGCTTTGCATTTTCACAAGTTCTGCTACACTGTCTTCAAACATCACACATTGTTAATGTGTGTGTGGTTTATATGGTTCCTTTATTTGTAAAGCATTTATATAGCACCTTTCATGACCACAGGCCATCCCAAAGCGTTTTACAGCTAAAGACGCAAATTTCTCCAAACGTTTCTAAGTTAATTTAGGGCGGGTTTTTCAGGGAGTTTCCTGTCGGCTCTGCCGCTATTCAATGACACTTGGATTTATTTTAGCCCTGGGGAGCTGAACTCAGGCTGCCATTTTGAAAGGGTGACCCCATCTCTAAGTGAGCTTTTGGGTCTCCCACACCTTCCACCCATGGACAATGTTGATGCACTATTAATTACGACGAGACGAGAGTAGAGAGTAATCGAGGCTTTATTACGCAGAGATGTGTTGCCTCCTACAGCTGCTGCCGAAATGGCTGCAGCTCGGTGAGCACACACATTTATACTCCGCCTACTGGGCGGAGCCAGCAGGCAGGGATCTAATCCCTGTACCTGTAGTACAGGAGCCTTACCGTATTACTTCTCATATGTGTAATATATACAACAGTGGTGACTATTACAAATGTCACCCCTCCCCCCCCCCGCACACACACACCCCAAGTGAGGACACCCCGCTACTTGGGGTCTTTGGGGTTCCTCCTTTTTCAAATCCCCCAAAACCCCCATACAGCAGCCCCTTCCTTCTAGGACCCCAACCATCACCCCCCCCAACTTCCCAGAAGCCCCAGTTACCTGCTATCCACTCCCCCACCCTCCAACCCCCCCCCCACCCTCATTTCATGGGCATGGCCCCCTCTGCCCCTGACCCTTGGCAGTGCCACCCCGTCACCCAGGCAGTTCTCCTGCCGGATGAGCAGTGCCATCAGAGCAACTTCTTTGGAAGTGAAGTAACCGGAGGATCGGAAAGTGAAAGACCACAAATCTTTCCTTTGTAAAACTTCCAATCGAGAAAAAAAAGCAAACCGGCAGTGAGTTTTTAAAAATGGAAATGCTGAAGTGGTTGTGAAGTAAATTGGACGGCAGATGTACTGTTCGTTAAACTTACTGACCTTAGCCAGGCCAGTGATAGACATGGGTTGAGCAAGCGAAATATTTTCTGTGCGCAACAACAATAAATTGCATTTATATAGCTTCTTTAATGTGGTAAAACATCCCAGGCGCTTCATTATCATTTGACATTAATCCTTGCCCTTCTAGGTGGTAGATTTTGCAGGTTTGGAAGGTGCTATCTCAGGAGCCTTGTTGAGTTACTTCAGGGCATCTTGTAGTTGGTACACACAGCTGCTACTGTGCATTGCTGGTGGAGGGCGTGAATGTTTATGGATGGGGTTCCAATTTAGCGGCTGCTTTGTCCTGGATGGTGTTGAGCGTCTTGAGTGTTGTTGGAGCTGCACTCAGCCAGGCAAGTGGAGAGTATTTCATTACACACCTGACTTGTACTTTGTAGACGGTGGACAGGCTTTGGGGGGGGGTCAAGAGGTGAGTTACTCACTGCAGCATTATTTGCTCTCAAAACCTCTCATAATTTTGAATACCTCTATTAAATTCCACATTTCGCTTCCGCAATTCTGCTTTAAGGAGAACAACCCCTGCTCCTCCAGTCTCTCCACATAACCTATACCCCGGATTCTTCGTACCATTCTCGTTAATTTCCTCGGCACCCTCTCTTTGATCTCCTTCCCGACACGTGTGCTCGGAATTGGGCACGATAGTCCAGCTGAGGCCCAGCCTCAGCTTCATACAGATTTATCATAACTTCTTTGCCTTTCTATTCATGGGGCAGGATGTTCCGCCCCTTCCTTCTGATGGGACCTTCTGGTCCCGCTGACAGCGACCCCCTGATGTGGGTTCCCTGATGGTGGAGGGGGCGAACAGCGGAAACCCCGTTGACAGCGGCGGGATTGGAAGATTCCGCTGCCGGCCAATGGCCGGGAAAACATGTGGCGGGTGCGCAGAAAATCCCACCCATTTATTTTATGTGGGTGATGGGCCCCTTAAGAACTGAGATCTTATGAACTTACGATCCGATCGCTTGTACCAAAAAAAACTGCATTCCAATGAACGATCATGTGACCAGGTTACTAGGTAGCTGAACAAGTTAATTTTTTTTTTTTAAATTTAGATTAGCCAATTATTTTTTCCAATTATGGGGCAATTTAGCGTGGCCAATCCACCTACTCTGCACAGTTTTGGGTTGTGGGGGCGAAACCCACGCAGACACGGGGAGAATGTGCAAACTCCACACGGACAGTGACCCAGAGCCGGGATTGAACCTGGGACCTCAGCGCCGTGAGGCAGCTGTGCTAACCACTAGGCCACCGTGCTGCCCTAACAAGTTAATTATAAGGGGCGTGTAGACTCTTAGGGATGGTTCTTGGTTCAGATAGTTTTTAGTTTAGAGTTTAGCACAAGCTGGGGTAAAGGAATCGTCTCTTTCAGCAGAACTCAGTTGAAAACCTGGATGCTGGCTAAAAGAGTTAAAACTCTTATTATTCACTGAAAGATTCTGTTGACAGTGAATGGAATTTATGGTGTCGTCAGGTGGGAGAGGGAGTGAGGTTTGGATGCAGAACACCAAGGTGAAAGAGTATGAGAACCAGGAGAGTTCTGACTTGGGGTGGCTGCACTTAAGATGCAAGCGACACCTTTACTGAAATGAAGTGAAAAAATGAAAATCGCTTATTGTCACGAGTGGGCTTCAAATGAAGTTACTGTGAAAAGCCCCTAGTCGCCACATTCCGGCGCCTGTCCGGGAAGGCTGGTACGGGAATTGAACCGTGCTGCTGGCCTGCTTGGTCTGCTTTATAAGCCAGCGATTTAGCCTTGTGAGCTAAACCAGCCCCTGGGAGCTGGGAGTTGGGAGCAGGGAGATTGTGACCTTAGGAAGTTTGAAGGCGATTGGAAGGGATAACCTTGCAGGAGGTCAATGGAAAGCCCTGGAAATCTCACCCCACAAACAAATCATTGACACAGTAACCAGACCAAGCGGTTAACCTTCCGCGTAGCGTTAAGTATCTGGCTTGAGGGTTTTGCGATTGAAGTCTAATAGGTGTAGAAGGAAAGTGGAGTAAACACATTTTGATTTGGAGTATGAGTAATTGTGTTCATCGTGTTTTTATTGTCTTTAACACAACTCAATGTTTAAGATTGATTGTGTAGTTATTACAATTCACAGCCTTTGACTTTTATGTGATAAAATTATTTGCTTAAACCGTGAACCTTGTGCTTTCATTATTTTGGTGAACACCCAAAAGAAACAGAAACATAATAATAATCTTTATTAGCGTCACAAGTAGGCTTACATTAACACTGCAATGACGTTACTGTGAAAAGCCCCTAGTCGCCACACTCTGGCGCCTGTTCGGGTACACAGAGGGAGAATTCAGAATGTCCAATTCACCTAACAAGTACGTCTTTCGGGATTTGTGGGAGGAAACCGGAGCACCCGGAGGAAACCCACTCAGACACGGGGAGAACGTGCAGACTCCGCACAGGCAGTGACCCAAGCCGGGAACCGAACCCGGGTCCCTGGCGCTGTGAAGTGACAGTGCTAACCACTGTGCTACCATGCCGTTCGTTGTTGATCAACATTGACCAACATTGTTCGTCTCTCCCGTGATCATAATACCTCCAATCCTCCAGTATCTCTGCACTCCCCTCATTCTGCTCTCTTGCACACACTCAATTTGCATAAAAATGCAAAAGCATTAGGGAGAGGGGATAGAGGAGATCCCAGGGCCCCTCAAACCTGCTCTGCCATTCAATTCGATCCAGACTATGTTCTTGTACATCAATTCCACTCTCCTGTCCTCCTTCCATGTCCTTTGATTCCATGAGACGTCAAAAATCGATCTCAGTTTGAAATATACTCAATGGCCTGGTAACCCCAGCTCTCCGAGGTTAGGAAATCCGAAGTTTCACAACCCTTGAAGTGAAGAAATGTTTCCCCCACCTCAGTCGTAAATGATGAACCCCCCCCCCCCCCCATCCCGAGATTGTGTCCCGACCCCCAGCTCTGTCAGCTACGTCAGTTCTGGAGTTCCCTCCATAAACCTCATCACTTTTGACCCCCTCCTCTTTGACCAGGTTTTTGGCACATGTTTTAATATTTCCTCTGAGCTTCAGTGTCAGATTTCCATTTTGGGAACTTTCCTGTGAAATGCCCTGGGATATTTTAACTTGAGTGAAGGCGCTACGTCAGTGCAAGAGAAACACTTTAGAAGTAGCACAGAGTCCCTTTAAAGAAACATCTGTTCAAAAGCTCAGGAGCAAAAGCACTTCGAGGTCTGAGCTTCAAAAGCTGAATTAATGCGGCTTTCTTTATTTATTCCTTCTGAGGGAGAAATCTACCTCTGCGGAGATTATTTGGTACCGACGCACTGTCAGATCTCTCGCTCCCTCTCAATGTATGGAAATGTCTCTCCAAGTGCAACCAAACAGGAGAGCCTGTTGAAAAAATAGTTCAAGAACTGTCACCGGTAGATTCTTCGCCACAAAGACTCGATTGAGTTCAACTCGGAAGGGCGAACAGACAGACGATATTTCTTCTCAATTTCTGTTCTTGCGGCTGTATTCGCTTTCCAACGCATTCTATCAGGGAAAAATGTCCCCAGACTTCGGGTCATCTTATTTTTCCTCGTCCTTTCCACCTCCGCACACTTTATGCTTCCTGCTCATCACCTTGGTGTCAAAAGAGCAAAGGGACGAGGGAGAGAGAGAGAGAGAGAGAGAGAGGGGAAGAGCAAATGCCAAAAAAAAAAGAATCTTCGGACGATCCAGAAGTGAAACTGAGGCAATCTGTCTTCCTCTGGGTTGTCAGGAGCTGTGAAAATGAATAATGGCCCATCCATTGGGAAGGATCCTTTTCTGAGTTTCAGACTGGGTGTACTAGGCCCCGATTTCACATTCAGTTTGGTAAAAGTGATATGCTGAGCTACCACAAGCCCAGACGTGCTGAAATCCCTGAGAGACAACTTCAAAAAAAAAAGACAAACTCATGATATCCAGCGCGAGAAAAGAAGTGCTCAGGTTCTAGTTACTCCTTCGGCTGCTGTGTCAAGGCCGACTTCCTTAAAGGGGCCTCACTGAACTGGTTTGCCAGGTTATGTGCGGGAAACCTGTGCCCGGGACGGCATAGAACAGTACAGCACAGAACAGGCCCTTCGGCACTCGATGTTGTGCCGAGCAATGATCACCCTAGTCAAACCTACGTATCCACCCTATACCCGTAACCCAACAACCTCCCCCCACCCTTAACCTTACTTTTTAGGACACTACGGGCAATTTAGCATGGCCAATCCACCTAACCCGCACATCTTTGGACTGTGGGAGGAAACCGGAGCACCCGGAGGAAACCCACGCAGACACGGGGAGACCGTGCAGACTCCGGACAGACAGTGACCCAGCCGGGAATCGAACCTGGGACCCTGGAGTTGTGAAGCATTTATGCTAACACCCATGCTACCGTGCTGCCCCCGAATGGAGAGTCTTACGCGCCACAACCAGCTCATTATTTTGCAGCCGCGGTTTAATCGGTCAAAGTGAGACGTTTTTGAACCCCGGTTGGCCCATCCCGCAGTGCGCGGGCTGATGTGGCAATGCTGCAGAATTACCTCCTTTATTGAGTCATTACTATTGTACGGAGGGTAGAGAAACAGGCAGCAGACATGCATCTGAAAGCAAACCGCATAACTCTCAGTCAAGCCAGCATTAGTCCCACCTCGACTTTCAGCAGGACTTGCATTTATATAGCGCCTTTCATGATCTCAGAATGTTCCGTATTGTTTGATAGCCGATTAAATACTTTTGAATTGTAGTTCGTGTTGCGACATAAGGAATGCAGGAGGAAATTTCGGCACAGCAAGATCCTAAAAACAGCAATGTGACAATCGCCTGATCGCCTGCTTTAGCGACGTTGGTTGAAAAAAAATAATTCGGCTGGGGCGCGGGGGGGGGGGGGGGGGGGGGGGGGGGGGGGGAGAAAATCCCGGTATGTCTTCAAGGTAGTACCATGGAATCTTTCATATTTGCCTGAGAGAGCAGGCAGAGCCTCGGTCTACTATCTCACCCAAAGGACAGCGCCCCTGACAATGCAGCACTCTCTCAGTGCTGCACTGGGCCAGTCAGGCCTGGATCCCACACTCAAACCTCTGGAGTGGGAGCTGAACCTGTGACGTTCCAACTCAAGAAGCAACAGAGTTCCACATTCTCTGGGCTAATGCATTTCTCCTGAGCTCCCAATTTGGCTTGACCGATGACGGTCATGGCCCTTTGTGCTGTTCTCACCCACAGGTGCAAACATCTTCTCTCCATCTGCCCTAGCAAATCCTTTAATAATCTATCGGTCCTCTATCAAGTCACCCCCACAGTTTTCTCTTTGCTGTAGAAAAGAGCCCCAGCTTCTGCACCCTTTCCTGCGAGGTGTGATCTTTCAGTTCTGGTTTAATTCTTACTGATTCCTTTTTGCCGCTTCCCTAGGGCCTCAGCGCACTGCCTACGGAGACCAGGACTGTTAGGTGAATTGAACATTCTGAAATCTCCCTCTGTGTGCCTGAACAGGCGCCGGAGTGTGGCGATTAGGGGATTTTCACACTAACTTCATTGCAGTGTTAATGTAAGCTTACATGTGACACTAATAAAGATTATTATGATTACATTCCTTCACAGCAACCGTTGCAGTTCCCTGGTGTAGTTTTGCAAAATGGTTAATGATGCGTAGAAGATAATAACGAAGGAAATATTCCCATGCGTGGGTGTGCTTTCATAATTCAGGCAAGGCTTGTGTAACAGGTGGAGCGGTTTTGCATATCCCATTACCCTCAGCCTCCGCTTTGTTGTTGTTTATATTGACGACAAGTTGAGACATGGATCCACATATTAAATAAAGCTTACACTGCGAATTGAAATGAAGCATATTTTAACAAGTGGTTTCGTTAACCTAGAGATTGAACCACACACGCACACATGCAATTGTACGGCCTCGTCTGCTTTCTGAGGAGGATGTTAAAGAAAGGTCCCACGGCGCTATTTTGAAGAAGTACCAAAGTGGGGGCTTTTCCAGTGAGGCAGGGGTATATGTTGCTAGCCGAGGACACCATGTGCTGGATTTTGTGGCGGGATGTGTATCAGGGAGTATTTAAGGCAAACACTATAGCAAGAGATGAACTGCTTGGGAGAGAGAGACAGCGGGTGGAATTTTGTGCTCTATGCGCTGTCTCTTCGGGCCCCGACCTTTCACCCCTGGCAGGGCCAGGTTGACACAAGGGTGTCCATAAGACCATAAGATATAGGAGCAGAATTAGGCCACTCGGCCCAGCGAGTCTGCTCCGCCATTCAATCATGGCTGATATCTTCTCATCCCCAGTCTCCTGCCTTCTCCCCATAACCCCTGACCCCCTTATTAATCAAGAAAGGTATCAGGGGGCATTGCCAGGGTATTGCCCTGCCTTATCCCCAGCCACCAGGCCCCCCCAGCCGCCAGTGCGATCATCTCGCCTGGTCCTTGTTTGTGGAGACCGGCAGCGATTGTCGCCGGTGTAAGAACTTTGCACATTCCCGGAAGATTTAGTGTTAAGCCCATTCTGAATATTAAAATCCGTTGAAATTAATTGGATCAGGTTCAGGGAGGGCCCAGGAAGATTACAAACTGTTTAGCTCTCGGCGCGAATCCCGCTTCAGGCCTTTCCTGGAATTTTTCCGACGTAACGGGATTTGCGGCAGATGCAATGAGGTGGGAAAATTGCGCTCAGTGCCATCGGGGCGATTGAATGGTGTTCCCTAATTCCATACTTTTTATGTTCAAACTAGCATTATAAAACAAGGTGGACAATATCAGGGGAAAACAGATGGGATTAGTTGGGATGGGAGTGGAGGGGGGGTAGTTTCTACTTGATGCAGTTGGTAATCAGTGCCACTCAATAATGGAGGGTGGGGTTTCCAGCCATTCCCTCTTCCAGTCCCGTTGATGGTGGTCCCCCCACCGCAGATCCCCCCGGTGGCGGATGGTGTGAACAACAGGAAATGTCGATCAGAGCGGTGGGACCGAAAGATCCCACCACGGGCCCACGGCACGGTAGGCTCCTGGGTCACGATTTGCTACGGAGCCAACAGCCTCACCCACCAGCCAGGACGTCGAGCTGAACCGGCCTCCACTAACCTGGGAAGCCCTGAATCCATTTTATTTATTTATATTTTAATACCTTTTTCCAACGAAGGGGCAATTCAGCGTGGCCAATCCACCTACCCTGCACATCTTTGGGTTGTGGGGGCGAAACCCACCCAGACACGGGGAGAATGTGCAAACTCCACACGGACAGTGACCCGGAGCCGGGATCGAACCTGGGACCAGGAAGGTTGGTGCAGGAAAATGCAATGACTCAAGCTGGCGAGATAGGAGTTGATCAGATGGCACAGGGATCAACTCATTGTCGAGGTGAAGCACAAAGAGATTTATTTTATAACAGACAAGGGAGGGCTGCTCCATACATGACCGACGAGTGCTGGATACTTATAATGGAAATGGTACAAACTATTTCTAATTCTGGCATTGACACCCCTAAAACTTGTACCAACAACCATGGGAGGGGTGAGGGGTCATGTATAAATGGACTTTGTCTAATGAACAAAGTGACTCTCCGTGCAATTTAACCATTTGTTCAGTTGTTAAATTATATAGGAACAGGAACAGGACATTCAGTTTGAGTCTGTTTTATGTAATAATAATAATATAATAATAATAATCTTCATTGTCACAAGTAGGCTCACATTAACACTGCAATGACGTTACTGTGAAAATCCTCTAGTTACCACATTCCGGCGCCTGTTCAGGTACACAGAGGGAGATTTGAGAATGCCCAAGTTACCTAACAGCACGTCTTTCGGGACTTGTGGGAGGAAACCGGAGCACCCGGAGGAAACCCACGCAGACACTGGGAGAACGTGCAGACTCCACACAGACAGTGACCCAAGCCGGGAATCAAACCTGGGACCCTGGAGCTGTGAAGCAACAGTGCTAACCACTGTTATGGTACTTTGTCGGACCCCGGGGTGGGGGGGTGGGGGGCATGTGGTTAGGGATCAATAACATTTTGTTTAATGTAAGGGGCAGTACGGTGGCACGGTGGCTAGCACTTCTGCCTCACGACGCCGAGGACCCAGGTTCGATCCCATTCCCAGGTCACTGACTGAGTGGAGTTTGCACATTCTCCCCATGTCTGCCTGGGTCTCACCCCCTCATGCTAAAGATGTGCCGGGTAGGTGACTTGGCCACGCTAAATTGCCCCTTAATTGGAAAAAAAATTGGGTACACTAAATTAAAAAAAAAAGATTTGGTGTGAAGTAGATAAAGGTTGTGATTCAAGACAGCTGCTTTGGAATTAAGTTATAAGATGCCACGGGTTTTGAACGAACAAAAACAAAATTTACTCTACAATTCAAAAAGATGAAATAATTTACAATATCTACCTTATACTCTATATTTCAGTGTGTACATGTGAATTAACATGTGAACTACGGTCAAACGCACCACACTACAAAATAAATAACAGATGCAAACAAGACTGAGTCCATGGATTTCTCAAGAAGCCGCTCAAACATCAGTAAACACCAAGTCAATCAATCTGGATGAAACTCTGGGCGCAACTTTTCTCATCACATTGTACAGCACTGTGTTCCAAAAGCATCTCCTGGCTTGGCCCATGCCGTCACACTGGCAGAGATGGGCCTAATAGAGATCTACAGAGATCTGTGATAAAGTGAAACACACCAACCCCATGGAAAAGGGGGACCCCACATCCAACACGCATAAGGGCACCCCCCACGGATAAGGGCAATCCCGCCAATGGAGTACCCGAGCGTTTTTCGATTCACATGGTTTTGCACCCCCCCCCCCATCGCCGTTTGCGCTCGTGGCAAAGGCAGGGGCAAAATTACAGCATCATCTCGCGAGGGATTCCCAGCTTCATCTTCAAAGATCTCTCTTTGTAATTCTCTACAAACGCTGCTCCCAATTTAACAATGGCCCCCCCTCACAGGGTCTCAATCTAGCCTTCCGAAATTCCAGCTCCCTGGATTCCCGAGTACATCACCTTCCGGGTAAACTTTCAGATCTATTGGCATTCTGAGCAGAACCCCAAAGTGCCAAAGGGGTGCCTTCGTCCCAGAGGCTGACTGTATGGAGTCAGTGTGCTAACTGCAGCTCTTTCTTTAAGTTGGAACCTATTTCTTTACTCCCTTCTTTTAACTTACTCAATGTGACCTATTCCTCTCCCTGTTTGTGACACTTGGAGCAGACTACTTCAAAGGGACTGCCTCAAGAAGAGACGTTAACTGACCCTTGATCTGATCAGGGGATCTATCAAAACACTCCCAGGGGGGCCCACCTTTGTTATGAGCCAGGAACAAAAGTAATTGGAACATTCGGTCTCTTAAATGTTACAATCGCCACAGACGGCCAACTTAGCTCCCAGTGACACACAGATCAATGAATTTCATGACACCCACCATTCAATTAGATCATGGCTGATCACCTCAAACCCATTTAGACCATAGATTATGGAATTTACAGCGCAGAAGGAGGCCATTCGGCCCATCGAGTCTGCACAGGCCCTTGGAAAGATCACCCGATCTAAGCCCACACCTCCACCCTATCCCCGTAACCCAGCAACCTTTTTGGTCACTAAGGGCAATTTTGGACACTAAGGGCAATTTATCACGGCCAATCCACCTAACCTGCACATCTTTGGACTGTGGGAGGAAACCGGAGCACCCGGAGGAAAACCCACGCCGACACGGGGAGAAGGTGCAGACTCCGCACAGACAGTGACCCCAGCCGGGAATCGAACCTGGGACCCTGGAGCTGTGAAATAACTGTGCTAACCACTGTGCTACCGTGCAGCCCCCTTCGCCGCCGTAAATATTCCCTGAATAAAAATTAAACATAAAAAACAAAATTCCGAAGTATCCCGAAATGCTCTTGCCTGACAAGTATCTATTAATCACCGTTTTCAATTGACCCCCAACCTCACCAGCTTTGTGAGGAGAGTTCCAGATTTCCCCTACCTTTTGTATTAAAGAAATGCTTCCTGGCATCACCCCAGAACAGCCTCGTACTCATTTTACAGTTAGGCCCCCTTGTCCTGGACCATCCCAGAGGAAATAGTTATTTTCTCTCTATCTATTTGTGTATTTTTATAGCTACAAAGGATATTTAATACTCGAAGGATTCATTTCGACCTGGAATTAATTAATTGCTGAAAGTGTGAATTCATATTTTATTGCATTTGTTTGAGCTGGTTTCCTGGACACGGATATACAGAACGTCTGTTTCTATCAGAAATCAGGAGCCCCGTAAGTGCCAAATAAGTTTGGGTTCAGGGCAGCAGCAAAAGGAATAGGAAGCAGAGCCAAGGAGAAAACAATCTATTTCTGATCCTGTCATTCTTCCCGGCCAATTTTCCTGTATTTGCATTACGCGGGGACTCAGTTATCGGAGAGGTGCCCCAGGAGGAGAGAGGAGGAGAGGAACGTAACGAATGACAAAACAGAAAGAAGTTTCCACCCGGAAAGACTGACGTTGAGAAACCGCTGTGCAGAAGGAGGCCATTCGGCCCATCGGGTCAGCACCGGCCCTTGGAAAGAGCACCGTACTTAAGCCCCCACGCCTCCACCTTGTCCCCGTCACCCAGTAACCCCATCAAAACTTTTGGACACTAGGGTTCAATTTTGTCATGGCCAATCCACCTAACCTGCACACCTTTGGACTGTGGGAGGAAACCGGAGCAGCCGGAGGAAACCCACGCACACACGGGGAGAACGTGCAAACTCCGCCCGGTCAGTCACTCGAGGCCGGACTTGAACCCGGGTCCCTGCTGCTGTGAGGCTGCAGTGCTAACCCCTGTGCTACCGTGCCGCACCATTGATGCCATAATTAAGGTACTGAGGGAGTGCTGCATTGTCACAGGCACAGTCTTTTTGAATAGAAATAAATTCGAGACCCCCTCTGCCTGATGTCCTGGGTAATATTTACCCTCTCCTAATTTAACATCACAGTAAACAGATTATTGTGGTGCTTATCACATTGCGATTTACTCAAAAAGTACTTCATTGGCTGGGAAGCCTTGAGATACTTGATGATGATGAAAGGTGTGATATAATTCCTAATCTTTCTTTCTTTTTCTTTTGGATTCCATCAGCAACAAAATAATGTCGCCCTGCAAGGGATCGGCAATGTGCCTAATAACCGGAGTCCCCATTAACCCTGCAAGGGATTGGCAATGTGCCCCGTATCCGGTGCCCCATTCACACTGTAGGGGATTGGCAATGTGCCCAATAACCAGAGTCCCCATTAACCCTGCAGGGGATTGGCAATGTGGCCAATAACCGGAGTCCCCATTAACCCTGCAAGGGATCGGCAATGTGCCCAATAACCAGAGTCCCCATTAACCCTGCAGGGGTTTGGCAATGTGGCCAATAACCGGAGTCCCCATTAACCCTGCAGGGGATCAGCAATGTGCCCAATAACCGGAGTCCCCATTAACCCTGCAGGGGTTTGGCAATGTGCCCCATATCCGGTGCCCCATTCACCCTGCAGGGGATTGGCAATGTGCCCAATAACCGGAGTCCCCATTAGCCCTGCAGGGGATTGGCAATGTGGCCAATAACCGGAGTCCCATTAACCCTGCAGGGGATCGGCAATGTGCCCAATAACCGGAGTCCCCATTAACCCTGCAGGGGATTGGCAATGAGCCCCGTATCCGGTGTATTCACCCTGCAGGGGATTGGCAATGTGCCCCGTATCCGGTGTATTCACCCTGCTGGGGTTTGGCAATGAGCCCGGTATCCGGTGTATTCACCCTGCAGGGGTTTGGCAATGAGCCCGGTATCCGGTGTATTCACCCTGCTGGGGTTTGGCAATGTGCCCCGTATCCGGTGCCCCATTCACCCTGCAGGGGTTTGGCAATGAGCCCCGTATCCGGTGTATTCACCCTGCAGGGGTTTGGCAATGAGCCCCGTATCCGGTGCCCCATTCACCCTGCTGGGGTTTGGCAATGTGCCCTGTATCCGGTGCCCCATTCACCCTGCAGGGGATTGGCAATGAGCCCGGTATCCGGTGCCCCATTCACCCTGCTGGGGTTTGGCAATGTGTCCCGTATCCGGTGCCCCATTCACCCTGCAGGGGATTGGCAATGTGCCCCGTATCCGGTGCCCCATTCACCCTGCAGGGGTTTGGCAATGTGCCCCGTATCCGGTGTATTCACCCTGCAGGGGTTTGGCAATGTGCCCGGTATCCGGTGTATTCACCCTGCTGGGGTTTGGCAATGTGCCCGGTATCCGGTGTATTCACCCTGCTGGGGTTTGGCAATGAGCCCCGTATCCGGTGCCCCATTCACCCTGCAGGGGTTTGGCAATGTGCCCCGTATCCGGTGTATTCACCCTGCAGGGGTTTGGCAATGTGCCTAATAACCGGAGTCCCCATTCACCCTGCAGGGGTTTGGCAATGTGCCCCGTATCCGGTGCCCCATTCACCCTGCTGGGGTTTGGCAATGAGCCCGGTATCCGGTGTATTCACCCTGCAGGGGTTTGGCAATGAGCCCCGTATCCGGTGTATTCACCCTGCTGGGGTTTGGCAATGTGCCCCGTATCCGGTGCCCCATTCACCCTGCAGGGGTTTGGCAATGTGCCCTGTATCCGGTGTATTCACCCTGCAGGGGTTTGGCAATGAGCCCCGTATCCGGTGCCCCATTCACCCTCCTGGGGTTTGGCAATGAGCCCGGTATCCGGTGCCCCATTCACCCTGCAGGGGTTTGGCAATGTGCCTCGTATCCAGTGTATTCACCCTGCAGGGGTTTGGCAATGTGCCCCGTATCCGGTGTATTCACCCTGCTGGGGTTTGGCAATGAGCCCCGTATCCGGTGGCCCCATTCACCCTGCTGGGGTTTGGCAATGTGCCCGGTATCCGGTGTATTCACCCTGCTGGGGTTTGGCAATGTGCCCGGTATCCGGTGCCCCATTCACCCAGCAGGGGTTTGGCAATGTGCCTCGTATCCAGTGCCCCATTCACCCTGCTGGGGTTTGGCAATGAGCCCGGTATCCGGTGCCCCATTCACCCTGCTGGGGTTTGGCAATGTGCCCCGTATCCGGTGGCCCCATTCACCCTGCAGGGGTTTGGCAATGTGCCCCGTATCCGGTGCCCCATTCACCCTGCTGGGGTTTGGCAATGTGCCCCGTATCCGGTGGCCCCATTCACCCTGCAGGGGTTTGGCAATGAGCCCGGTATCCGGTGTATTCACCCTGCTGGGGTTTGGCAATGTGCCCCGTATCCGGTGCCCCATTCACCCTGCAGGGGTTTGGCAATGAGCCCCGTATCCGGTGTATTCACCCTGCAGGGGTTTGGCAATGAGCCCCGTATCCGGTGCCCCATTCACCCTGCTGGGGTTTGGCAATGTGCCCTGTATCCGGTGCCCCATTCACCCTGCAGGGGATTGGCAATGAGCCCGGTATCCGGTGCCCCATTCACCCTGCTGGGGTTTGGCAATGTGTCCCGTATCCGGTGCCCCATTCACCCTGCAGGGGATTGGCAATGTGCCCCGTATCCGGTGCCCCATTCACCCTGCAGGGGTTTGGCAATGTGCCCCGTATCCGGTGTATTCACCCTGCAGGGGTTTGGCAATGTGCCCGGTATCCGGTGTATTCACCCTGCTGGGGTTTGGCAATGTGCCCGGTATCCGGTGTATTCACCCTGCTGGGGTTTGGCAATGAGCCCCGTATCCGGTGCCCCATTCACCCTGCAGGGGTTTGGCAATGTGCCCCGTATCCGGTGTATTCACCCTGCAGGGGTTTGGCAATGTGCCTAATAACCGGAGTCCCCATTCACCCTGCAGGGGTTTGGCAATGTGCCCCGTATCCGGTGCCCCATTCACCCTGCTGGGGTTTGGCAATGAGCCCGGTATCCGGTGTATTCACCCTGCAGGGGTTTGGCAATGAGCCCCGTATCCGGTGTATTCACCCTGCTGGGGTTTGGCAATGTGCCCCGTATCCGGTGCCCCATTCACCCTGCAGGGGTTTGGCAATGTGCCCTGTATCCGGTGTATTCACCCTGCAGGGGTTTGGCAATGAGCCCCGTATCCGGTGCCCCATTCACCCTCCTGGGGTTTGGCAATGAGCCCGGTATCCGGTGCCCCATTCACCCTGCAGGGGTTTGGCAATGTGCCTCGTATCCAGTGTATTCACCCTGCAGGGGTTTGGCAATGTGCCCCGTATCCGGTGTATTCACCCTGCTGGGGTTTGGCAATGAGCCCCGTATCCGGTGGCCCCATTCACCCTGCTGGGGTTTGGCAATGTGCCCGGTATCCGGTGTATTCACCCTGCTGGGGTTTGGCAATGTGCCCGGTATCCGGTGCCCCATTCACCCAGCAGGGGTTTGGCAATGTGCCTCGTATCCAGTGCCCCATTCACCCTGCTGGGGTTTGGCAATGAGCCCGGTATCCGGTGCCCCATTCACCCTGCTGGGGTTTGGCAATGTGCCCCGTATCCGGTGGCCCCATTCACCCTGCAGGGGTTTGGCAATGTGCCCCGTATCCGGTGCCCCATTCACCCTGCTGGGGTTTGGCAATGTGCCCCGTATCCGGTGGCCCCATTCACCCTGCAGGGGTTTGGCAATGTGCCCGGTATCAGGTGCCCCATTCACCCAGCAGGGGTTTGGCAATGTGCCTCGTATCCGGTGTATTCACCCTGCAGGGGTTTGGCAATGTGCCTCGTATCCGGTGTATTCACCCTGCAGGGGTTTGGCAATGTGCCCGGTATCAGGTGCCCCATTCACCCAGCAGGGGTTTGGCAATGTGCCTCGTATCCAGTGCCCCATTCACCCTGCTGGGGTTTGGCAATGTGCCCCGTATCCGGTGCCCCATTCACCCTGCAGGGGTTTGGCAATGTGCCCCGTATCCGGTGTATTCACTCTGCAGGGGTTTGGCAATGTGCCCCGTATCCGGTGCCCCATTCACCCTGCAGGGGTTTGGCAATGAGCCCCGTATCCGGTGTATTCACCCTGCTGGGGTTTGGCAATGTGCCCCGTATCCGGTGTATTCACCCTGCAGGGGATTGGCAATGTGCCCGGTATCCGGTGCCCCATTCACCCTGCAGGGGTTTGGCAATGAGCCCGGTATCCGGTGCCCCATTCACCCTGCAGGTGTTTGGCAATGTGCCCGGTATCCGGTGCCCCATTCACCCTGCAGGGGTTTGGCAATGTGCCCGGTATCAGGTGCCCCATTCACCCAGCAGGGGTTTGGCAATGTGCCTCGTATCCGGTGTATTCACCCTGCAGGGGTTTGGCAATGTGCCTCGTATCCGGTGTATTCACCCTGCAGGGGTTTGGCAATGTGCCCGGTATCCGGTGTATTCACCCTGCTGGGGTTTGGCAATGAGCCCGGTATCCGGTGGCCCCATTCACCCTGCAGGGGTTTGGCAATGTGCCCCGTATCCGGTGTATTCACCCTGCTGGGGTTTGGCAATGTGCCCCGTATCCGGTGTATTCACCCTGCTGGGGTTTGGCAATGTGCCCCGTATCCGGTGGCCCCATTCACCCTGCAGGGGTTTGGCAATGTGCCCCGTATCCGGTGTATTCACCCTGCTGGGGTTTGGCAATGTGCCCCGTATCCGGTGTATTCACCCTGCTGGGGTTTGGCAATGAGCCCGGTATCCGGTGGCCCCATTCACCCTGCAGGGGTTTGGCAATGTGCCCCGTATCCGGTGTATTCACCCTGCTGGGGTTTGGCAATGTGCCCCGTATCCGGTGTATTCACCCTGCAGGGGTTTGGCAATGTGCCCGGTATCCGGTGTATTCACCCTGCTGGGGTTTGGCAATGTGCCCCGTATCTGGTGCCCCATTCACCCTGCTGGGGATTGGCAATGAGCCCGGTATCCGGTGTATTCACCCTGCTGGGGTTTGGCAATGTGCCCGGTATCCGGTGTATTCACCCTGCAGGGGTTTGGCAATGTGCCCCGTATCCGGTGTATTCACCCTGCAGGGGTTTGGCAATGTGCCCGGTATCCGGTGCCCCATTCACCCTGCAGGGGTTTGGCAATGAGCCCGGTATCCGGTGTATTCACCCTGCAGGGGTTTGGCAATGTGCCCCGTATCCAGTGCCCCATTCACCCTGCAGGGGTTTGGCAATGAGCCCGGTATCCGGTGCCCCATTCACCCTGCAGGGGTTTGGCAATGAGCCCGGTATCCGGTGTATTCACCCTGCTGGGGTTTGGCAATGTGCCCGGTATCCGGTGTATTCACCCTGCAGGGGTTTGGCAATGTGCCCCGTATCCAGTGCCCCATTCACCCTGCAGGGGTTTGGCAATGTGCCCCGTATCCGGTGCCCCATTCACCCTGCAGGGGATTGGCAATGAGCCCCGTATCCGGTGCCCCATTCACCCTGCAGGGGTTTGGCAATGAGCCCCGTATCCGGTGCCCCATTCACCCTGCAGGGGTTTGGCAATGAGCCCGGTATCCGGTGTATTCACCCTGCTGGGGTTTGGCAATGTGCCCCGTATCCGGTGTATTCACCCTGCAGGGGTTTGGCAATGTGCCCGGTATCCGGTGTATTCACTCTGCAGGGGTTTGGCAATGTGCCTCGTATCCGGTGCCCCATTCACCCTGCAGGGGTTTGGCAATGAGCCCCGTATCCGGTGTATTCACCCTGCAGGGGTTTGGCAATGTGCCTCGTATCCGGTGTATTCACCCTGCAGGGGTTTGGCAATGTGCCTCGTATCCGGTGTATTCACCCTGCTGGGGATTGGCAATGTGCCCCGTATCCGGTGGCCCCATTCACCCTGCTGGGGTTTGGCAATGAGCCCGGTATCCGGTGTATTCACCCTGCTGGGGATTGGCAATGTGCCCCGTATCCGGTGCCCCATTCACCCTGCTGGGGTTTGGCAATGTGCCCGGTATCCGGTGTATTCACCCTGCAGGGGTTTGGCAATGTGCCCCGTATCCGGTGTATTCACCCTGCTGGGGTTTGGCAATGTGCCCCGTATCCAGTGGCCCCATTCACCCTGCTGGGGTTTGGCAATGTGCCCGGTATCCGGTGTATTCACCCTGCAGGGGTTTGGCAATGTGCCCCGTATCCGGTGCCCCATTCACCCTGCAGGGGATTGGCAATGATCCCGGTATCCGGTGCCCCATTCACCCTGCAGGGGTTTGGCAATGTGCCCCGTATCCGGTGCCCCATTCACCCTGCAGGGGTTTGGCAATGTGCCCCGTATCCGGTGCCCCATTCACCCTGCAGGGGTTTGGCAATGAGCCCGGTATCCGGTGTATTCACCCTGCAGGGGTTTGGCAATGTGCCCCGTATCCGGTGTATTCACCCTGCTGGGGTTTGGCAATGTGCCCCGTATCCGGTGGCCCCATTCACCCTGCTGGGGTTTGGCAATGAGCCCGGTATCCGGTGTATTCACCCTGCAGGGGTTTGGCAATGTGCCCCGTATCCGGTGTATTCACCCTGCTGGGGTTTGGCAATGTGCCCCGTATCCGGTGTATTCACCCTGCTGGGGTTTGGCAATGTGCCCCGTATCCGGTGTATTCACCCTGCAGGGGTTTGGCAATGAGCCCCGTATCCGGTGTATTCACCCTGCAGGGGTTTGGCAATGAGCCCCGGTATCCGGTGTATTCACCCTGCTGGGGTTTGGCAATGTGCCCGGTATCCGGTGCCCCATTCACCCTGCAGGGGTTTGGCAATGTGCCCCGTATCCGGTGGCCCCATTCACCCTGCAGGGGTTTGGCAATGAGCCCCGTATCCGGTGCCCCATTCACCCTGCAGGGGTTTGGCAATGAGCCCGGTATCCGGTGCCCCATTCACCCTGCAGGGGTTTGGCAATGAGCCCGGTATCCGGTGTATTCACCCTGCAGGGGTTTGGCAATGTGCCCCGTATCCGGTGTATTCACCCTGCAGGGGTTTGGCAATGAGCCCGGTATCCGGTGTATTCACCCTGCTGGGGTTTGGCAATGAGCTCCGTATCCGGTGTATTCACCCTGCAGGGGTTTGGCAATGTGCCCCGTATCCGGTGGCCCCATTCACCCTGCTGGGGTTTGGCAATGTGCCCCGTATCCGGTGCCCCATTCACCCTGCTGGGGATTGGCAATGTGCCCCGTATCCGGTGTATTCACCCTGCAGGGGTTTGGCAATGTGCCCCGTATCCGGTGGCCCCATTCACCCTGCAGGGGTTTGGCAATGAGCCCCGTATCCGGTGCCCCATTCACCCTGCAGGGGTTTGGCAATGTGTCCCGTATCCGGTGCCTTCACCCTGCTGGGGTTTGGCAATGTGCCCCGTATCCGGTGCCCCATTCACCCTGCTGGGGTTTGGCAATGTGCCCCGTATCCGGTGCCCCATTCACCCAGCAGGGGTTTGGCAATGTGCCCCGTATCCGGTGTATTCACCCTGCAGGGGTTTGGCAATGAGCCCCGTATCCGGTGTATTCACCCTGCAGGGTTTGGCAATGTGCCTCGTATCCGGTGTATTCACCCTGCTGGGGTTTGGCAATGTGCCCCGTATCCGGTGTATTCACCCTGCAGGGGTTTGGCAATGTGCCCGGTATCCGGTGCCCCATTAACCCTGCAGGGGTTTGGCAATGAGCCCCGTATCCGGTGCCCCATTCACCCTGCAGGGGTTTGGCAATGTGCCCGGTATCCAGTGTATTCACCCTGCTGGGGTTTGGCAATGTGCCCCGTATCCGGTGTATTCACCCTGCTGGGGTTTGGCAATGTGCCCCGTATCCGGTGGCCCCATTCACCCTGCAGGGGTTTGGCAATGTGCCCGGTATCCGGTGGCCCCATTAACCCTGCTGGGGTTTGGCAATGAGCCCGGTATCCGGTGGCCCCACTCAGATTACATAAGACCCTTGAAAACGAGTCTATTTTTTTAATCTTTCCAATGAATGGGCAATTTAGCGTGGCCAATCCTCCCACCCTGCACCTCTTTGGGTTGTGGAGGTGAAACCCACGCAGACACGGGGAGAATGTGCAAACGCTAAACAGACAATGACCCGGGGCCGGGATCGAACCTGGGTCCTCGGCGCCGTGAGGCAGCAGTGCCAACCACTACGCCACCATGCAGCCCTTTCGATTTTTAAAATTTATTTTACGATCCTGGGTGTTGCAGTGCCTAAAGGCAGTGTGAGGAATCACAAATCCCTGGTCCAAGATACCACCTCACAAACATACAAGCATTTCGGTGTTGTAGAATATTTCGGAGGCATACGTGCTGTGTTTATGATTTTCTTCCCCTTTTTGTGAAGTACATCAGTGGTCCC
Organism: Scyliorhinus canicula; assembly: GCF_902713615.1. Taxonomy (NCBI): domain Eukaryota; kingdom Metazoa; phylum Chordata; class Chondrichthyes; order Carcharhiniformes; family Scyliorhinidae; genus Scyliorhinus; species Scyliorhinus canicula. The sequence continues at coordinate 12,321,995 of NC_052146.1, forward strand.
ATTGATTAGAAATAACCCAATTCTTATGGTTAATACCTGCCTGTTAACTCTGTCACTAATCTCACCTCGAACATCAGGCGCCTGCTGAACGTGATAATGACCCCCTCCGGGGAGAGAACACAAGAGGTGATCGTCTCCCTGGACGCAGAAAAGGCCTTCGACAGAGTCGAATGGAAATACCTCAGAGGTACTGGAGCGGTTCGGGCTTGGAACAGGGTTCACCGCGTGGGTAAAGCTCCTATACAACGCCCCCATGGCAAGTGTACGGACCAACAATACCAACTCCCAATACTTCCAGCTGCACAGGGGCACCAGACAAGGATGCCCACTGTCCCGCTGCTGTTCGCACTAGCAATCGAACCGCTAGCAATTGCGCTCAGGGCAGCAAAAAATTGGAGGGGGATCCGAAGGGGAGGCAGAGAGCACAGAGTCTCACTCTATGCAGACGATCTGCTCCTCTACATCTCGGACCCACAAAGCAGCATGGACGGAATCATCGCGCTCCTGAAAGAGTTTGGAGCCTTCTCGGGCTACAAACTCAACATGAACAAAAGCGAGATCTTCCCAGTACACCAGCAAGGGGGGGGGGGGGGGGGGGGGGGGGGGCAGCACTAAAGGGGCTGCCGTTCAAACAAGCCCGACATAAATTCCGCTACCTGGGGATCCAAATAGCCCATGACTGGAAAGGGATCCACAAATGGAACCTCACCAGCCTGGCGGGGGGAAGTAAAAAAGGACCTGCAAAGATGGAACACACTCCCACTCTCCCTCGCAGGAAGAGTCCAGACGATCAAAATGAACGTATTGCCCAGGTTCCTCTTCCTGTTTAGATCCATTCCGATCTACATCCCCAAGGCCTTCTTCAAAGCGCTGGACAAACTTATCATGGCGTTTCGTATGGGGGGGTAAAAAATGCTAGGATCCCAAAGAAGGTCCTACAGAAAACAAAATCCAGGGGGGGCTAGCCCTCCCGAATCTACAATTCTACCACTGGGCGGCAACAGCCGAGCGAGTAAGGGGATGGATCCAGGAGCCAGAAGCCGAGTGGGTGCCGTGCGGAGGAGGCCTCCTGCATGGGGACCTCCCTCCGGGCCCTTGCCACGGCAGCACTCCCATCCCCACCCAAAAAACACTCCAGCAGCCCAGTGGTGACAGCCACCCTCCAATCCTGGAACCAACTGCGGCAGCAATTTGGCCTGAACAAAATGTCGGACAAGGCTCCCATCTGCAACAACCATAGGTTCAAACCAGCACTGACTGACGCCACCTTCAAAAGGTGGAGGCAGGACGGGGGGGACACTGACAGTCAGGGACCTATACACGGACGACAGGATCGCAACACTGGACGAACTGACAGAGAAATTTCGGCTAGCCGGGGGGGAACGAGCTACGGTACCTGCAGCTCAAAAACTTCCTACGAAAGGAGACAAGGACGTACCCACAACCGCCACGACAGACACTACTGGAAGACCTACTGGACGCAAGTATCCTAGAGAAAGGGAACTGTAGCGACATGTATGACCGACTGGTAGAAAGGGACGACACCGTACTGGACGCAACAAGAAGGAAATGGGAGGACGACCTGGGGATGGAGATAGGGTGGGGACTCTGGAGCGAAGCACTGCATAGGGTCAACTCCACCTCCACGTGCGCAAGGCTCAGCCTGACGCAACTAAAAGTGGTACATAGAGCCCACCTTAACGAGAACTGTATGAGTAGGTTCTTCCCGGAGGTGGAGGACAGATGTGAACGGTGCCAAAGAGGCCCGGCCCAACCACGCCACATGTTCTGGTCTGCCCCAGACTTGTGGAGTACTGGACAGCCTTCTTCGAGGCTATGTCCAAAGTGGTGGGGGTGAGGGTGGAGCCATGCCCGATAGTGGCGGTCTTTGGGGTTTCAGACCAGCCAGATCTATTCCTGGGGAGGAGGGCGGACGCCCTTGCCTTTGCCTCCCTGATCGCCCGCCGTAGAATCCTGTTTGGCTGGCGGTCAGCAGCACCGCCCAGAGCTGCAGACTGGCTGTCCGACCTCTCGGATTCTCTCCAAATGGAGTGGAAAATCAAATTCGCCATCGAGGGGTCGGACGACGGCTTCCACAGAACGTGGGAGCCATTCATACAACTGTTCCGGGACCTGTTTGTGGCCAACGTACATGAGGAAGAATAGTCGGGGTGGCCAAGAACCAGGGGAAAATGGACGGGAATCGGGGGAAGGTAGCCGGGGGGGGGGGGGGGGGGGGGGGGGGGCTACGGTGTTCGTTACGGGGGTTTGATGGCTAGCTAAGGCCCAAAACCAAACTAAATAAATGCCAATAAAATGTTGGGGAATGTAAAATATGTATGCCGGCTAAAGGGGGGAGGCCACAGTTATTACTACGAAGATGCTTACCTGTAAATATATATGTTGATTTTTGCGTGTTCTTTTTTTTTTTCTCTCTCTCTAACAATTTGTAATTTGTTCAATATAAAACATGAAAACTGAATAAAAAACATTTATAAAAAAAACTCTGTCACTAATAATAATAAGCTTCATTAGTGTCACAAGTAGGCTTACATTGACACTGCAGTGAAGTTACTGTGAAAAGCCCCTAGTCGCTACATTCTGGCGCCTGTTCGGGTACACAGAGGGAGAATTCAGAATGTCCAATTCACCTATCAAGCACGTCTTTCGGGACTTCTGGGAGGAAACCAGAACACCCGGAGGAAACCCACGCAGACACAGGGAGAACTCCGCACGGACAGTGACCCAAGCCGGGAATATAACCTGGGACCCTGGAGCTGTGAAGCAGCAGTGTTAATCACCGTGCTACCGTGCCGCCCTCGAATATGGACAACACAACAACTTCCTTCCCACGCTTGCCCCGAGATCCATCATGTCCACAGTATAATGTGTGGCTGCCTCCTTTCCCTGGAGAGCATTCGTGAATCAGGTGGTCTTCCTGCAGGTTTTGCTGTTTACCTACATTGTGCTCGATTAATCAAATTCACCCCCAGAATCCAATCGTGGCGGGAGTTAAACTCTGAATCCCTCAGTTCAGATCGGGCATTAAATCCATTCCACTCTCACTGGTAAAAAAGTTTATTTTTGTGAAAGCAATGCTGGGCAAGCTTTGTTATCAATAATGCAAATGGATCGCCATCAGGGCAGGGAAGCTGCCTGCCCTACACTAATACAGAGTTGACCTTTAGTGACCTGAGGGTAGCCATGATTGAGCAGTAAGTACTGCCTTTCTGTATCTTACCCGAATCTCAGGAACAAACAAAATAAATAGCTCAATTTGCCTGAATCGGGCTATATTTAAATAGTCTTTGAAGTGTATATCTCGCCCAACTTATCACTAAATGGACGGACAATTAAGCTGTTTAAAAAGTAAATACCCTTAAACATTAGCATTGTCTTTATAATTATGGCTTGAGTAAACATATCCCGGCTTGGCGAACATTGATATATAGTTCCCTGACAGTAATGTGTGTTAGAGCAGTGCTTATTCTGGACAATCTCCATAACAAACATTAAACTCTCAGAAAGTGTAATGAATCTGGTATTTGAAGCCATTCAGCTCATAGCTCACACTTTTACAGCCAGCTCGGTAATCCACAGTGAAGAACAGCAACATTTTAAGAAGGCCCTAAGACTCTCAGAGGCCTTTCTCTTGGCTACTGGAGGTGCACCTGCGTCTCACTCACAGGAAGACAAAATCCATTTCCTTCTCAAATTTGGCAAAAGCAGTTGGTATTGTGATTTGGCCACGATTTATCTGACATGGTAGAGTCCTCATAATTTTGAGTTATTTGCCAGAAAACAAGCTGAACAAACAAGGCCAGTAAGTGAAGTCGCTCCAAATGGAGGAAACGCGACAGGTTTTATTTTTCAGTGGCTTTTATTGCTGTCACTTAGGTCATAGAATCATAGAATTTACAGTGCAGAAGGAGGCCAATCGGCCCATCAAGTCTGCACCTGCCCTTAGAAACAGCACCGTACTGAAGCCCACCCCCACCCCCCCCACCCCACCCCGTAACACGGTAGCATTGTGGATAGCACAATTGCTTCACAGCTCCAGGGTCCCAGGTTCGATTCCGGCTTGGGTCACTGTCTGTGCGGAGTCTGCACATCCTCCCCATGTGTGCGTGGGTTTCCTCCGGGTGCTCCGGATTCCTCCCACAGTCCAAAGATGTGCAGGTTAGGTGGATTGGCCATGATAAATTGCCCTTAGTGTCCAAAATTGCCCTTAATGTTGGGTGGGGTTACTGGGTTATGGGGATAGGGTGGAGGTGTTGACCTTGGGTAGGGTGCTCTTTCCAGGAGCCGGTGCAGACTCGATGGGCCTAATGGCCTCCTTCTGCACTGTAAATTCTATGTAACCCAGCAGCCCCACCTAAGCCTTTTTGGACACTAAGGGCAATTGATCATCGCCAATCCACCGAACCTGCACATATTCGTGGTTGATCCTTGGCGCAGGTACACAGTTGCTTCACAGCTCCAGAATCCCAGGTTCGATTCCCGGCTTGGGTCACTGTCTGTGCGGAGTCTGCACGTTCTCCCCGTGTCTGTGTGGGTTTCGTCCGGGTGCTCCGGTTTCCTCCCACAAGTCCCGAAAGACGTGCTGTTAGATAAATTGGACATTCTGAATTCTCCCTCCGTGTTGAACAGGCGCCGGAATGCGGCTACTCGGGGATTTTCACAGTAACTTCATTGCAGTGTTAATGTAAGCCTACTTGTGACAATAAAGATTATTATTATTATTATAACCGGAGCACCCGGGGGAAACCCACGCAGACACGGGGGGGAACGTGCAGACTCCGCACAGACAGTGACCCAAGCTGGGAATCGAACCCGGGTCTCTGGCATGAAGCAACAACAACAACCAGTGTGCTACTGTGCCCCCCCCCCCCCCCCCCCGTGATACCGTGCCGCCAATGGTCACCAACATCTTCGTCGGGCACGGTATCTGCAGGAGGAGGAAGCAAGACAGCTTATAGGTTTTACCTTGTTCTTACTGTCAGCTGAGTGAGGTATCCCATCTTTGATTTAAGTGCAGTTTCCCAAATTTGGGAGGATAACTTCAAATCCAGCATCAGGGTATAAACTAAATATGGGGAAAAGTGAGATGTTTGCGGTCCAGGCGAGGGGACAGGAGAGGCGATTGGGAGAGCTGCCGTTTAGAGTGGTAGGGGGAAGCTTTGGGTATCTAGGCATTCAGGTGGCACGGGAATGGGACCGGCTGCACAAGCTAAATCTGACCTTACCAGTAGATCAAATGAAGGACGATTTTCGGAGATGGGACGCGCTTCCGTTGTCACTGGCTGGTAGGGTCCAGGCGGTGAAGATGACGGTCCTCCCGAGATTCCTGTTTATATTTCAGTGTCTCCCCATCTTTATTCTGCGGTCCTATTTTAAACGGGTCAACAAAGTGATCACTGACTTTGTCTGGGCGGGCATGACCCCGCGAGTAAAGAGGGGGATGCTTGAGTGGAGCTGGGGAGAGGGCGGGCTGGCGCTGCCAAACTTCAGTAACTACTATTGGGCGGCGAATAGAGCCATGATCAGGAAGTGGGTGGTGGGGGGGGGTCGGCATGGGAGCGTATGGAGGCGGCTTCATGCAAGGGCACCAGCTTAGGGGCGTTAGTAACTGCGCCCCTGCCATTCCCGCTGGCACGGTACTCCACCAGCCCCATGGTGGTGGCGGCCCTGAGAGTCTGGGGGCAATGGAGGAGACATGTGGGAGCAGAGGGAGCATCGGTCTGGTCTCCAATTTGTAATAATCACCAGTTTGCCCCGGGGAGGCTGGATGGGGGATGGATGAGCAGATTCTTTGGGGTGGAAGACGGTGTGCAAAATGTGCGGGAGGACCAGCGAACCATGTCCACATGTTCTGGACATGTCCAAAGCTTAGGGGATTTTGGCAGGGGTTTGCAGATGTCAGGTCCACGGTGTTAAAAATAAGGGTGGCGCTGAGTCCAGAGGTGGCGATTTACGGGGTGTCGGAAGACCTGGGAATCCAGGAGGAGAAAGAGGCCAACATTCTGGCCTTTGCTTCCCTGGTAGCCCGGAGACGGATACTATTAGCTTGGAGGGACTCAAAGCCCCCGGAGTCGGAGACCTGGCTATCGGACATGGCTAGCTTTCTCTGTCTGGAGAAAATCAAGTTCGCCTTGAGAGGGTCAATGTTAGGATTCCCCTGGAGGTGGCAACCGTTCGTCGACTTCTTTGCGGAAAATTAATCGTCAGCAGAAGGGAGGGTGGGGGGGTTAGTTTAGCTTAGAGTAGGAGGTTAATAAAGGGGGGGACCTGTAAGGGAGGGAGACGGCTTTTACACTATGTTTATAGATTCATGTACATTGTTTATTTTGTTGTCGCTGAAAACAAAAAAATACCTCAATAAAATGTTTATTAAAAAAAAAATTGAATTTAATTCATTTTCACCGGATGAAATTTTTTACAAAATGGTCTAATAAAGGGTTTGAAACACGTCTTTAAAAATCCTATCGTTAAAAGGGCTGTTTAATTCTAATGGATGATAAGGAAAGAAGCAAAATGCTGAGGTTTGTTTCGCGCCTTTCACAACCTCAGGACAGCCCACAATGCCTCTCTGCCAATGAACTGTAGTCACTGTTATAACGGCGGAAATGCAACGAGCAATAACTGCACAGCAAGCTCCCACAAACAGCAGCACGACATTGAGCAGATAATCTGTTTGCGGAGGATATTTTGGCTAAGCCACTGGAGTGAGGAGGGAGAATTTGAAGCTGTGTGCCACAGGATCTTTAACATCCACACTGGAGGGGAGACATAGGGTTTGTTTACTGTCTTTTCCAAACAGTTCAGGGATGAGGGACATGCCCGTTACGTAGATGGATTGACCAATCTGGAGCTGCTTTCTTTTGAATGAAGCTTGAGAAGAGCACGGTAGCACAGTGGTTAGCACTGTTGCTTCACAGCGCCTGGGTCCCAGGTTCGATTCCCGGCTTGGGTCACTGTCTGTGCGGAGTCTGCACCTTCTCCCCGTGTCTGCTTGGGTTTCCTCCGGGTGCTCCGGTTTCCTCCCACAAGTCCCGAAAGACGTGGGGCGGAATTCTCCGCAGGGGGCCGAATTCGGGAAGGCCGCCGTGAACTCGGCCGAGGTTCACGACGGCCTCGGAGCCCGCTCCCCGCACCTAATTCACCCCCACCCGGGGGGCGAGGGGCGGGCCTCCGTCTTTCTCAGCAGCGACCTCGTCACGGCGAGAATGTGAAGTCATCCGTGCATGCGCGGGTTGCCGGTTCCAACCTGCGCATGCGCGGATGACTTCATCGCGCAGACGGCACGAACCCGCGCATGCGTGGTGGCCGTCTTTCTCCTCAGCCGCCCGTCAAGACGTGGCGGCTTGATCTTGCCGGGCGGCGGAGGGGAAAGAGTGCGTCCGTTTTGGACGCTGGCCCGACGATCGGTGGGCTCGGAGAATCGATTTTTCCGAGCCGGAGGGGGGGGGGAGGGGGGAGAGAATCGCGGGGGGGGCGCCAGGGTGGCATAAAAAATGTCGGAGAATCGCGCCCGTGCTGTCAGGTGAATTGGACATTCTGAATTCTCCCTCTGTGTACCCCAACAGGCGCCGGAATGTGGCGACTAGGGGCTTTTCACAGTAACTTCATTGCAGTGTTAATGTAAGCCTACTATCGACAATAAAGATTATTAAAAGATAGTGGGGCTAACTAAATAGTGGTGAGGCAGCATGGGCTTGATTGGTTGAAGGGCCTCTTCCTGGGTTGCACTATTCTTCTCCCTCAGCCCTGCACTGGAGGGCCGACCTAGATTTGCTGCTCGAGCCTTTGAACTGACAACCCTCTGCTACGGAGACACAAATGTTCCCCCTGGAGCGGCAACCGACAGTGGGGCTCCTGTCCGCATGCTGAGAAACGGTGTTGTGGGAAGAGCCTCCAATTCTACCCTGAGGGTCACCTATTTCCCTGATTAACGTTCAGCTCGTACCTCTTGCGTCGCTCAGATGCATGAAGGGGGGGCTCCTCTAGAAGCACATAGGAGTGCAAAAGTTCATCGAGAAGACCAACCATCACCTTTTAAGGACAACTGGAGATGGTCAATAAAGGTGGTACTGCCAACACTGCCACACTGCCAAAAATAACAGAACGAAAACTTGTGTATTTATGTTGTATCGCTCAGTCGTGTTGCAAACTGTTTCACATGCAATGAATTACTTTTTTTTTGTGAAATATGTAAACGTGGCAGCCAAACTCTTCGCAGCAAGTCCCCGCAAACAACAGTTAGATGAATGACCAGTTGATCTCACACTGTATCTTTCTGTGTGGCTGAAGCTTTTACGCCGGCCAAGACTTTCAGGTTTTGGCAGCATAGGTTGAAGCAGGAATGTTATGTGTTGCTGCCCCCCCCCCCCCCCCCCCCCCAAAAACTTTGATGGATGTTACTGAAACTCTTTGAAAGAGGCGACCACAAGTACAATTCAAGAGGAGGCTTTTTACCAGCACCACCCTTTCAGATCATGGGTTCACTCACGAGGCCCTCGGGGTTGGAGTTCGCAAGAGATTCCTTCACCCTCAGGGGCGCAAGAGGTATCAAAATTCTTTTATCTTTTTGATGTCACCTTTCTTGATCTGTCTCGTCGCCTGCCGGGCTCGGAGGAGTTCGGCAAACCCAGCTTCGGAGAGGTCGATTGGCAATCATGGAGGATGGCGAGAGGGAGCTGACCAATCTGGCAGCTGGTAAAGGAAGTAGCCGAGAACGCACGTTTGTCAAATGGTCTCATTTGTAAGAGAGGGCCATTGGCACATGCCTGCCTCAGCACACCAACCCTCAAGCAGTTCTCCTGAATAGGCTGGATTAAGAGGAACTTCTCTAATGGAGGTAAAGTACATGACTTAAACAATAAGGAAATATGAGCCGAACATAAATCAGAGGGCTGGCTACCCTCAGCGCGGAATGTCAGGTTTTCTGTGATGATGGAATTTCCCCGCACATCCTGTGAACCTGCTTGTCATCCATTCCACTCAAACCAGCGCATTCACGGCAGGATCTGGCAAACAATCATTGGGTTACATTATCGAAAAAAGAAAAATCCGAAAAGAATAAAGAGAAACTGTTTCTTTCGGAAGCTTCATCTCTAAAAGGAATGTGTGTGTGGGGGGTGGGGGGGGGGGGGGGGGGGGCGCCGCAGTGGACTTGTTTGCAGATTTAGTGGGTTGGTCAGAGCATGGGGGGGGGGGGGGGGGGGGGGGGGGGGGGTGGAGTGACTGGTTGGGTGTGATGACAATCGCTCCATGGGGATGATTATGTGCCAAACTTAGTGACTGCAAATATATGCCTGCATAAAATATAACAGCGCAGTCAGAATTGTGTGCCGGTCAGAGCTTCAGTATAGGAACAGGAGCTTTTGAGTTTCATTTTCAGCTTGTGCAGCGCGGTAGCACAGCGGTAAGCACTGTTGCTTCATAGCGCCAAGGGTCCCAGGTCCGATTCATAGAACATAGAACATTGAACACAGAACATAGAACAGTACAGCACAGTACAGGCCCTTCGGCCCACGATGTTGTGCCGACCATTTATCCCAACCTAAGATCAACCTAAACAACACCTCTTCAATGTGCCTGTCTAAGAGTCGCTCAAATGTCCCAAATGACTCTGACTCCACCACCTCTGCTGGCAGTGCATTCCACACACCCACCACTCTCTGTATAAAGAACCTTCCCCTACATTTCCCCTATACAAAGAACAAAGAACAAAGAAAAGTACAGCACAGGAACAGGCCATTCGGCCCTCCAAGCCTGCGCCGACCATGCTGCCCGTCTAAACTAAAATCTTCTACATTTCCAGAGTCCGTATCCCTATATTCCGATCCTATTCATGTATTTGTCAAGATGCTCCTTAAACGTCACTCTACCTTCCTCCAATCACCTTAACATTATGTCCCCTCGTGTCAGCCGTCTCTGCCTGGGGAAAAGTCTCTGGCTATCCGCTCTATCCATGCCTCTCATCACCTTGTACAACTCTGTCATGTCACCTCTCTTCCTTCTTCGCTCCAGTGAGAAAAGCCCTAGCTCCCTCAACCTTTCTTCATGAGACATGCCCTCCAGTCCAGGCAGCATCCTGGTAAATCTCCTCTGCACCCTCTCCAAAGCATCCACATCCTTCCTATAATGAGGCAACCAGAACTGGACACAATATTCCAAGTGTGGTCTAACTAGGGTTTTATAAAGCTGCAGCAAAACCTCGCAGCTCTTAAACTCAATCTCTCTGTTAATGAAATCCAACACACCCTATGCCTTCTAAACAACCCTATCAACCTGGGTGGCAACTTTGAGGGATTTATGTACGTGGACCCCAAGATCCCTCTGTTCCTCCACACTTCCATGAATCCTGCCTTTAACCCTGTATTCAGCATTCAAATTCGACCTTCCAAAATGAATCACTTCACATTTATCTCTGCTGAACTCCATCTGCCACTTCTCAGCCCAGCTCTGCATCCTGTCAATGTCCTGCTGTAACCTGCAACAACCCTCAACACTATCTACAACTCCCCCAACCTTCGTGCCATTGGCAAACTTACTAACCCACCCTTCCACTTCCTCATCCAAGTCATTTATAAAAACCACAAAGAGCAGAGATCCCAGAACAGATCCTTGCGGGACACCACTGGTCACCGACCTCCAGGCGGAAACCCCACCTAACATTTTTCTGGACACGAAGAGCAATTTAGCATGGCGAATCCACCTAACCTGCACTTTATCCTGCTGTATCCTCCGACAATCCTCTTCACTATCCGCAACTCCACCAATTTTTGCGTCACCTGCTAACTTATTCATCAGACCACCTACATTTCCTTCCAAATGATTTATGTACACCACAAACAACAAAGGCCCAAGAACTGATCCCTGTGGAACACCGCTAGTCACAGCCTTCCATTCAGAAAAGGACCATCCTACTTCTAACCTCTGTCTTCTATGCCCGAGCCAGTTCTGTATCCAACTTGCCAGAGCTCTCCTCTGATCCCATGTGACTTCAGCTTTTGTATCAGTCTTGTATCAGTCATGCGCGGATCCCGTGGCGTCCAGTTTGCGCCGGGATCAGCAGCTGGAGCCGTGTGAACTGCTCCAGTGCCATGCTGGCCTCTTGTAGGGGCCAGAGTTAGTCGCGAGTCGGCCCGTTCCGATGGCGTTTACAACAACGTGAACACTCTGCCGCGGGATTAGCGAATCCCGCCCCCTTTGTGTCTCAATAAGGTCGCCTCACTCTTCTAAACTCCAATGAGTACAGGCCCAACCTATTCAACCCCTCCTTATGCGAAAATAATTCCAATGATTGTGCACAGTCTCTGATAAGAGAACATTTGATGAGCTGTTTGGGTTGTCTCTATTTTGCATTCAAATAGTACATACTCAAAGTTACCATTAAATTCCCACCCTCAGTGGCTATTTGTAATAACCAATAAGACTGATCTACCATAACTTCAAAACCATGGATATATGATTTCCTCTGTCTGTACCTTTAATTAAGTCACTAATGTGTTCTTTATAAATGCATTTAACATTTCACTGCGCCCAACACATGCAGGAAATATTCCCTCATTGCTAACAATACATCGAAAATACCTAAAGGAGTTCATGGAAACCGGGAGTGCTGTCTCTGAAGTTTAACTTTAGTTCGCTTCATGTTCTCAAATTAATCAATCGATTGCTCCTGTCAAGTGAGTTTGCTTTGAGAGGGTGGTCAGTCAGTGCTATGATGAATTGGGTTTCCTCGTGTCACGATAAAGTCCAGCTCACAGATGTGGGAAAATTGTGCAAATCCTCCCGGGGGAAGCTTTTTCTGCCTTTGAAAGATGGAGAAATGCAAAATGTCTTCGACCTGCTGGTCACCTGTCCTGACCTCTCCCTATCTGACTCACTGAAACATCACCGGAATGGTTTGCTGGGTTAAAGGTGCTACATGAATGTACGTTGGCGGCACTGTTCGTCCTTTAAGATGACCTCCTGAGGCTTTTCTGCCCAAATGGCGGATGGTCCCTTTACTGACTCCCACACCGCATTTAACGACCATTGACTATTAGAAATATTGCGACTGGGGGCCCTGGAGATGCATCAGCAGGTTGACCTTCTGGAATACAACACTTTAAATCAATGATTGGAACTCAGGTGGCGCAAAACATCCACTTTTTTATACTCGGAGCATTTGGCTTGTGGTGTGAACAGGATGGCAAACTATTATACAGGAACTACAGAGAATACCGTGTATATGTATAAACTGATCTAATACATGCAAGAAGGAAGATGTGGTGTTCTTTATGTTGCTATATTCAGGATGCTTGGCGTAGTGTTCACAAAGACCACAAATAGCTTGAACTTGGATAAAGTTATAAATTTATTAATTTGGATTCGACACGTATTCCTGAATAATACAGGGTTGATTATTAACAGCTAAACTACACTCACCTACAACTAATCTCTGTACTGTTATAAACTATGATCTGCTCTTACTCACACTCTCTTTACTTCAATCTGTCTCTAGCTAACTCCTGCACTACTCTTCCCTACAAGGCTTAGCATCAATGCCTTATATACTTGTAACTCTCGCTCCCTCTAGTGGCTGTTCTTAGATATTGCATTAACCCTTGCAGCCCTTATACTTATGATAATACCACAGAAGGGACTTGTGTTTACACAACCCTCTTGGTGTCCGAAACATTTCACTGACCAATGACGTTCCTTGAAGCGGAGTCACTGTGGCAATACAGGAAATGTGGCAGTAAATTTGTGCACAGTAAGCTCCCGTGGACAGCAACCTGATCATGACCAGTTTGTAATTCCTGTTAGTCGAGGGTAAAGTACTGACCCAGGACACCGGGGATAACTCTCATATTGTTCTTTCAGATCACGGTGGGATCTTTGACATCCGCCTGAGAGGGCAGTTGGGGCCTCAGTTTAACGTCCCATCTGGAAGGCAGAGCAGCATTCCCTCAGTGTGGTACAGCACTGGGATTTCACAGTGCTCAGGTCGCTAGAGTGTCCGATTTGAATCCTGAACCTTCTGGATTAAAGGTGAGAGTTCTAACAACTGAGCTGCAGGTGATAGTTGGAATGCAATGGTGGATGGTGGGTATTTTTCACTTGCCCTTGATTTTTTTTTTAACAACTTTCGTTATTATGGGCTTCTTCCTACCCAATCAGTAGAAAAGAAATGATTGTAAAGTCCCATCACCCGCGAGGGTTTTGTTCCCGTGAAACCCCACAAATGGCAAAATCACGAATGACAAAGATATTTTCCAATGGATCTACACGTCACTTTGGGCGGCGCGGTAGCACAGTGGTTAGCACTGTGGCTTCACAGCTCCCAGGGTCCCAGGTTCGATTCCCGGCTTGGGTCACTGTCTGTGTGTATGTAGTCTGCACGTCCTCCCCGTGTCTGCGTGGGTTTCCTCCCACAGTCCAAGGAGGTGCAGGTTAGGTTGATTGGCCATGATAAATTGCCCTTAGTGTCCAAAAAGGTTAGGTGGGGTACTGGGTTACGAGGCTACGGGGATAGGGTGGAAGTGAGGGCTTAAGTGGTATGGTCTTTCCAAGGGTCGGTGCAGAATTGATGGACCAAATGGCCTCCTTCTGCACTGTAAATTATATGATCAAAGGCAATAAAAACTATGCTCTTATTAAATTTAAAGAGGAATTTACTGGAGAAATCATTCAATAAATTAATAAAGCAAGAGGAAAAGGTGGAATTTAAAAAGCCTTTAATGTAATCTTGGCAGCACTCCTGTATTTCCATGACGGGTTCGAATGGTCGGGCCCATCCAGCATTCCAAGTTCCCCAGGGTGTCTCCTGAGCTGTAACTGCACCAAACAGCTCCCAGGGCTTCCCTATGAGCTGAAAACCACACAAGGTCCAAACTGCTACTGACTTCTGCACCAACAGCTCCCAGGGCTTCTCTGAGCCCTAACTGCCTGGAACCTGATAATAGCAGCACCTTATTGGTATAGCCTCTTACCCTGCTGCAAAACACTTTGATCAATCGAAACCCGAGTACCTTTTTAAGCTTCAACCATCTCCAACACCCTGTGGCATTTCAGGGTTCACTGAATGCTTTTAAGCTAATTTAGCTCCAACTCCCAAAACAAAATGGACGCGATTGAACTAAAAAAAAACAGAGTCGATGGGTCGTTCCTAGCGCTATCTGGCTACCTGTGGTGAATGTATTCACCATAATGCACGCATGATACCTGTGACCTATGACCTGGAAGTGGTGACATGAACTGCTTCCAGGTACTGTACTGTAACCCCGGTATGGCTCCGCCTCTGGCTCCGCCCACACCAGGGCATATATAGGCTGGCTTCTTGTGGGCGGCATTCATCTGTACAACTGACTCTGGCTCGTCAAGTTCATGACTAATAAAGCCTACTGTTCACTCGCTTTCGCTGCCTCTCTGTGGATTGAAGGTTCATTAATTTATTAGTTATAGACAGCACCATGGAAGCCGCTCTAAAGCCAGACAGGCTCGAACTCGAGGCCCGCCTGTCTGAAGCCAAGGAAACATTTGAACATTGGCTTCGGTGCTTCGAGGCCTACATCGACTCCTCAGCAACGGCGCCCTCGGAGACCCTCAAACTGCGACTCCTCCACGCTCGGGTGAGCCATCGAATCTCGGTAATCATTGAGAAAGTGGCCACGTATGAGGAATCGGCCGCAACCCTCAAGGCGCACTTCGTGAAGCCCGTGAACAAGACGTTCGCTCGGCACCTCCTCACTACTCGCCGTCAACTCGCAAGAAACTGCAGCTGCCGAGATGTGACGGCGGAGGAGCATGTGAACTTACAGATCCGGGACACTTCCGTGGCAGGGTTCCACTCAAACTATATCAGGCAGCGCCTGCTGGAAAACGGGACCTCCGACCTGCGGGACACGGTAAAGCCAGCGAGCTCGCTCGAGGTGGCCTACCAGAACCTCAGCGCGTTCCCCGCGGACCCGGGCCCCGTGACCTCCTCCTGGACACTATCGTCACGGCCCCCGTCGGACCCACCTACGCCGCAGGCCTGTGCCGCGTGTCTGACAGCCCAGCCCGGAGAACCGCAATGGATTGGATTGGATTGGATTGGATTGGATTGGATTTGTTTATTGTCATGTCTACCGAGGTACAGTGAAAAGTATTTTTCTGCAAGCAGCTCAACAGATCATTCAGTACATGGAAGAAAAGGGAATTAAACAAAATTCAAGATAATACTAGAAAATACATGAGAATACATAATAGGGCAACACAAGATATACAATGTAACTACATCAGCATTGGCATCGGATGAAGCAGACAGGGTGTAGTGTTAATGAGGTCAGTCCATAAAAGGGTCGTTTAGGAGTCTGGTGACAGTGGGGAAGAAGCTGTTTTTGAGTCTGTTCGTGCGTGTTCTCAGACTTCTGTATCTCCTGCCCAATGGAAGAAGTTGGAAAAGTGAGTAAGCCGGGTGGGAGGGATCCTTGATTATGCTGCCCGCTTTCCCCAGGTAGCGGGGGGTGTAGATGGAGTCCATGGATGGGAGGCAGGTTCAATGCTACTTCTGTGGCCAGGGCCAACATCCCCAGCAGCGCTGCCCAGCCCGCACAGCGACGTGCAGCAACTGTGGGAAAAAGGGGCACTACGCGAGAGTCCGTCTGGGCCGATCTAAGGCCCAGAAATCGAAAACGCACCAGGCCCGACCTATGGACTCACAGCCCCACAGACCCCGCAATGTGGCTGCGTGGCTGCCCGGAACGCCCTCCCATGACACGTCATCGGCATTGTGCGAATCGCGGGGGCTGCCATTTTGGCCGCCGGCCCCAGCACCGAATAACATGTGCGACCGATGGGGGCGGCCATCTTGGTCGCCATCATCGACCCCATCTCTCACGTGCGATACATGGGGGCCACCATCTTGCGACTCCACCGACCACACAAGCTACCCACAGCTGGGCGCGGTGACCCTCGGCCAGTCGCAGGCGAAACCACTGAGGAACCCCATGATGGTTGTCCGGGTCAACGGTCACGAGACCCCCTGCCTCATCGACTCCGGGAGCACGGAGAGCTTTGTCCACCCCGACACGGTAAAGCGCTGCTCCCTCCACACCTACCCAGCCTCCCAAACAATCTCCCTTACCTCCGGATCCCATTCGGTTCAGATTCGGGGGTACTGTAACGCTAACCTCGCGATGCAGGGTGCAGAGTACGCCTGTTTCAAGCTCTACGTCCTCCCCCACCTCTGCGCTCCCCTGCTGCTCGGATTGGATTTTCAGTGTAATCACTGAAGCTTGACCTTACAGTTTGGCGGACCCTTACCCCCCTCACGGTATGCAGCCTCGTGACCCTCAAGGTCTCCCTCCCTTCACTCTTTACGAACCTCACTCCGGACTGTAAGCCCATTGTCACCAGGAGCAGGCGATACAGCGCGCTAGACATGGTATTTATCAAGTCAGAGGTCCAGCGACTGTTGAGTGTAGGGATCATAGAGGCCAGCAACAGCCCCTGGAGTGCGCAAGTGGTGGTCGTCCGGTCCGGGAAAAGAACCGGATGGTGTGGACTACAGCCAGACCATTAACCAGTTCACGCAACTGGATGTGTACCCCCTCCCCCACATAGCGGAGATGGTCAACCAGATCGCACAGTACTATACACAGTACTATAGTTCGAGTACTATAGATGGGTCAGTTTTTGTGCAGTGTGTGCAGAAGGGTTTTCTGACACAGTATGTAGATAGGCCAACAAGGGGCGAGGCCACATTGGATTTGGTACTGGATAATGAACCCGGCCAGGTATTGTAGGTGGGCACTTTGGTGATAGTGATCACAACTCGGTTATGTTTACTTTAGCAATGAGCAGGGATAGGTATATACCGCAAGGCAAGAATTATAGCTGGGGGAAAGGCAATTATGATGCCATTCGGCAAGATTTAGGATGTATAGGATGGGGAAGGAAACTGCAGGGGATGGGTACAATCGAAATGTGGAGCTTTTTCAAGGAACAGCTACTGCGTGTCCTTGATAAGTATGTACCTGTCAGGCAGGGAGGAAGTTGTCGAGCAAGGGAACCGTGGTTTACTAAGGAAGTTGAAGCACTTGTCAAGAGGAAGAAGAAGGCTTATGTTAGGATGAGACATGAAGGTTCAGTTAGGGCACTTGAGAGTTACAAGTTAGCCAGGAAGGACCTAAAGGGAGAGTTAAGAAGAGCGAGGAGAGGACACGAAAAGTCGTTGGCGGATAGGATCAAGGAAAACCCTAAGGCTTTCTATAGGTATATCAGGAACAAAAGAATGACTAGAGTAAGATTAGGGCCAATCAAGGATAGTAGTGGAAAGTTGTGTGTGGAATCAGAGGGTATAGGGGAAGCATTAAATGGATATTTTTCGTCAGTGTTTACACTGGAGAAAGACAATGTTGTCGAGGAGAACACTCAGGTTCAGTCGACCAGGCTAGATGGAATTGAGGTTCAAAAGGAGGAGGTGTTAGCAATTTTAGAAAATGTCAAAATAGATAAGTTCCCTGGGCCAGATGGGATTTATCCTAGGATTCTCTGGGAAGCCAGGGAGGAGATTGCAGAGCCTTTGTCCTTGATCTTTATGTCGTCTTTGTCGACAGGAATAGTGCCGGAAGACTGGTGGATAGCAAATGTTGTCCCCTTGTTCAAGAAGGGGAGTAGAGACAACCCTGGTAATTATAGACCTGTGAGCCTTACTTCGGTTGTGGGTAAAATGTTGGAAAAGGTTATAAGAGATAGGGTTTATAATCATCTTGAAAAGAACAAGTTGATTAGCGATACTCAACACGGTTTTGTGAAGGGTAGGTCATGCCTCACAAACCTTATTGAGTTTTTTGAGAAGGTGGCCAAACAGGTGGATGAGGGTAAAGCGGTTGATGTGGTGTATATGGATTTCAGTAAGGCGTTTGATAAGGTTCCCCACGGTAGACTATTGCAGAAAATAAGGAAGTATGGAATTGAAGGTGATTTAGCGGCTTGGATCAGTAATTGGCTAGCTGAAAGAAGGTGGTTGATGGCAAATGTTCATCCTGGAGTTCAGTTACTAGTGGTGTACCGCAAGGATCTGTTTTGGGGCCACTGCTGTTTGTCATTTTTATAAATGACTTGGAAGAGGGTGTAGAAGGATGGGTTAGTAAATTTGCAGATGACACGAAGGTCGGTGGAGTTGTGGATAGTGCTGAAGGATGTTATAGGATACAGAGGGACATAGATAAGCTGCAGAGCTGGGCTGAGAGGTGGCAGATGGAGTTTAATGCGGAAAAGTGTGAGGTGGTTCACTTTGGAAGGAGTAACAGGAATGCAGAGTACTGGGCTAATGGCAAGATTCTTGGTAGTGTAGATGAACAGAGAGATCTCGGCATCCAGGTACATAAATCCCTGAAAGTTGCCACCCAGGTTAATAGGGCTGTTAAGAAGGCATATGGTGTGCTAGCCTTTATAAGCAGGGGGATTGAGTTTCGGAACCACAAGGTTATGCTGCAGCTGTACATAACTCTGGTGCGGCCGCACCTGGAGTACTGCGTGCAGTTCTGGTCACCACATTATAGGAAGGATGTGGAAGCTTTGGAAAGGGTTCAGAGGAGATTTACTAGGATGTTGCCTGGTATGGAGGGAAGGTCTTACGAGGAAAGGCTCAGGGAATTGAGGTTGTTTTCATTAGAGAGGAGAAGGCTGAGAGGTGACTTAATAGAGACATATAAGATAGTCAGAGGGTTAGATAGGGTGGACAGTGAGAGTCTTTTTCCTCGGATGGTGATGACCAACACGAGGGGACATAGCTTTAAATTGAGGGGAGATAGATATAGGACAGATGTCAGAGGCAGTTTCTTTACTCAGAGAGTAGTAGGGGTGTGGAATGCCCTGCCTGCAACAGTAGTAGACTCGCCAACTTTAAGGGCATTTAAGTGGTCACTGGATAGACATATGGATGAAAATGGAATAGTGTAGGTCAGATAGGCTTCAGATGGTTTCACAGGTCGGCGCAACATCGAGGGCCGAAGGGCCCGTACTGCGCTGTAGTGTTCTATATTCTATGTTCTAAGTACCGTGTGTTCTCCACTTTCGATCCGAAGGCAGCCTACCACCAGCTCCCAATCCGCCCGGAAGAACGCCACTACACTGCCTTTGAAGCAGCCGGCCAACTCTTCCACTTCCTCAGAGTCCCCTTCGGCATCACTAACGATGTCTCGGTCTTTCAGAGAACGATGGACCGAATAGTGGACCAGTACGGTTTGCGGGCGACATACCCATAGTTGGACAATGTGACCATCTGCGGCCATGACCAGCAGGACCATGACGCCAACCTTCAGAGGTTCCTCCAGGCCGCCCAATCCCTCAACCTCACGTACAACAAAGAAAAGTGTGTCTTCCGTACTACACGACTAGCCATCCTCGGCTACGTCGTGGGGAACGGAGTCATTGGGCCCGACCCCGACTGTATGCGCCCCCTCACGGCACTCCCCTCTCCCCACAGCCTCAAGGCCCTCAAACGATGCCTGGGGCTGTTCTCCTACTATGCCCAGTGGGTCCCCAACTATGCAGATAAAGCCCGGCCACTGATTCAAACCACCAGATTTCCCCTGACGGCTGAAGCCCTCTCGGCCTTCAGCCGCATCAAGGCCGACATCATCAAGGCTGCAATGCACGCGGTGGATGAGTCCAACCCTTTTCAGGTAGAGAGCGATGTGTCAGACATCGCACTGGCCGCCACACTCAATCAGGCGGGCAGGCCAGTAGGATTCTTCTCTAGAACCCTCCACGCTTCTGAAATCCGACACTCCTCAGTCGAGAAGGAAGCACAAGCCATAGTGGATGCCGTGTGGCACTGGAGGCACTACCTAGCCGGTAGGAGGTTCACCCTCGTCACCGACCAGCGATCGGTCGCCTTCATGTTTGACAACGCACAACGGGGCAAAATAAAAAATGATAAAATCTTGAGGCGGATTGAACTCTCCAACTACAACTACGATATCAATTATTGTCCTGGGAAGCTCAACGAGCCCCCAGATGCCCTATCCCACGCCACATGCGCCAGCACGCAAGATGACCGACTTCGGGCTATCCACAATGACCTCTGCCACCGGGGGTCACCCGGCTTACCCACTTCATTAAGGCCCGCAATCTGCCCTACTCCACCGAGGAGGTCAAGGCCATGACCAGGGATGGCCAGGTCTGCGCGGACTGCAAACCGTTGGGGGAGAATCCGGGCCCATTGCAAGCAGTTGACTCCTATTCTCCACCTGCTGTTTATTGGTTCCGTCACTTCTACTCTGATTCTATTCTGGGGCTGGATATAGGGGCTGGTTTAGCACCGGGCTAAATCGCTGGCTTTGAAAGCAGACCAAGGCAGGCCAGCAGCGCGGTTCAATTCCCGTACCAGCCTCCCCGAACAGGCGCCAGAATGTGGTGACTAGGGGCTTTTAACAGCAACTTTGTTTGAAGCCTACTTGTGACAATAAGCGATTTTCATCAAACAAATAACCTTCCGAAGTGCCATTTCTTGAGATGTTTTGGCAATCTCTAAAGCCGACATTTTGCTTACCTTGTCGGTTACAACTTTGCTCTTCCCAGAACAAAACATTAGCCCTAAAACATTAACACCAACCACCATATTCACAACAAAAATAAGCTCGAGCGATAGAGGAAGCCGACGTTTAATTTCACCCCCTGACGACTGCTGGCCGTCCACTGGTTTATGTTCAGGAGCTGGAATTCATCAAGTTTTACCTCTTCCTTGAGGTCTCTGAGTTCCAAAACACACCAGTCCGGGTTTAGTTTTCAAAGGTTCGCCTTGTCAGGGCGGTTTTCTGTCCTCATGTCGGATCCTCCAGAAGTGGGCCTCGTGTCGTTTGCAGCCCGTCTCTCTGCAAGTTCTTCAACAGAAAAACGTTAAATTATCAAAGAAGACGGATTAAAGAAAAAAAAAATGAAATCAAATGAGAAGCTTGCGACTGTAAAGCCTTGAGACAAAAGGAAACAAATGAGGTTAAGGACAGGCCTCAAAAAGCCCAGCTGACGTCAAACAGTGGCGGGCTGGGAGGGGTTGGGTTTGGCAACCAGTGCCGAATCCAGGTGTTGCAGGTGTGTTTGCTCGGAACTCTGATCCGGCTCATCGCTTTGTTTGCGTGAAGCGGGCAGGAAGGCAAACATTTTACTCTGTGCCAGCCCATCAGTTGTTAGACAGGGCAAAGCTTCTGATTTAAAAGAGATCTTAACACAATGCTAGAAATTGTTGGTACACACATAATCTCGGATTAAATAAAGGAGCAGATTTCACTGGAGCGCAGATCTCCAGTTGTCAGCCGTTATGCCTGCTGTTTTACCTCACCCCCACTTTGCTTTCTGGCCTTGGGGCTGGGTCAGCTGGTTTGCCTTTAGCTCACTGACCAAGCTTCATTCCTTTGAAATCACGGAGAGGCTCGGGCAGATAGCTGACCGTATTTCGGAGCTGTGGGAAGCAAAAGGGGCAGAAATTGTGGGTTACATTTTTATAGTAAGTCAGTGAAGTCGCCATCGTCCCAGATGGCCACATTTCCTCTTTGCTGACTGGTGGTGGTTTAACCTGAGGATCACCACACCTCAGGTGAAGGCAAGGTAGGTCCTTCATACAGAACCTCAGCCTGTACGGGAATTGAACCTGCGCTGTTGTATTGCATGGCATCGCAAGCCAGCTGTTCAGCCAACTGAGCTAAACCAGCCCCCTGTTCTAAAGGTTGTTCTAAAGCTCTGGTTAGATGCCATTTCGAACATTGCGTTTAGTTCTGGGCACTACTTAGGAATGGATGGAGCATTGTTTCACCAGTGGTACCAGGTGAAAAACGGTTCAATGTAGAGGATGGGCCGTATAGATTAGGCTGCAAACCCTTGAGTAAAGATTAAGTGTTGATCTAATTGGGATGTTGGCCATGATGATGTCGGCTGTGGCTCCTTTAGTGACACTCTTGCTTGTGAGTCAGAAGGATCTGGCTCATGTTTCGCTCCATGATGTGAGCACAAAAATCAGAGCTGTTATTCCAATGTGATCGTGAGGGAGCACAGCATTGCCAAATGCCCGTTTTGAATGAAACATTAAAGGCCGCCCCGTTTGCTCACAGCTTGAACGAAAGGATCCTAGGAAACCATTTTAAAGAAGAGCAGAGGAGGTTCTCTCTGGTGTCTTAGCCAACATTCATCCCTCAATCGCCAAAACAATGACTATCTGGTCATTATCATATTGCTCCTTGTGGGAACTCGCTGGGCACAAATTGGCTGTGGCAATTGCAACAGTGACTCCAGTTCAAAAGTCATTTATTAGCTTTAAAGTGCTTTCGGGTGCCACAAGGTGATGGAAGGTGATATTTAAATGCAAGTCTTTTTATATGCACTACAAACATGTGCAGGGGTTCAAAAAAAAACGAAAATTGACCTTGGCTACGGTCCTGTCAATGGTTATAGATCGGTGTCCTGTTTCAAACTGGACGGCAGAAAAGTATTTTCCGCTTATTTTTCAGATGCTGGCGACCCAGTTCTGTGAAGGTATCACATCGTACTCTCCGGCCTTTGGGTTTCAGTGATCTGATCAGTCAGCATTTGCTGCCGATCGTCACACAAAGCCCTGTGTGTAACAGGCCGCTCTGCACTAGGGCCTTGAGTTTATTTCCGACAGTAACCATGAGTAGAGAACTTTCCGCCTCAAGTGAAAGTCATTGACGTTCTTTCACCTGTCACAGCACTTCAGACATAAAGGGCTATTGTTTCTCTTTCGAGCGCTGCAACACTTGTAATTACTTCATCTCGGGATGTAACCCACATCAACATAGCTGCTCTGAGAGAGTAGAGGGCCATTTCCTTCTGAACGGGGTGTCAGGGCAGGCAGTCTTGACTGGCACCTAGAGTAAGGTTTCATTATCAGGGAGACGTGCCAGAACAATGTAAAAGTAATAGCGGAGACCAACCTGTGTGAAACCGAGCTGCACTTCTTGCATGACAGCAAAGAAGCCAGGTGTAGGAGACTAAGCTAGACCTACCTTTGTTTTAGAAAGAAACGGGCTCTCTCAATCACTCTGCACAAAACGCTTTGCACATTCAAGCAAGCTTTTCTTTCCCCAAATAGAACAACTGTTTTTGTTTTTATTTGTTTACCGGATACGGGTGTCATTGGCTAAGCCAGCATTCATTGCCCATCACCAATTGCCCTTGAGGGGTTGTATTTGAATTAATGGTTGCTAAGATGTTCACTGTATGTTTTAAAA
Organism: Scyliorhinus canicula; assembly: GCF_902713615.1. Lineage (NCBI taxonomy): Eukaryota > Metazoa > Chordata > Chondrichthyes > Carcharhiniformes > Scyliorhinidae > Scyliorhinus > Scyliorhinus canicula. The sequence goes on from NC_052146.1 coordinate 12,345,220, forward strand.
AAGGTTAACTTGAGTTCATAGAATAAACATTGTTTTGTTTTTAAAAATACTTTTCCATTTCTGCTGTACCACACCTGTAGAGTGGGCCGTGTGCTCCCCATACCACAATCTATTAAAAGGTGTGGGTCAGGTGAACTCCATGCTACACTTTGGGGCTCTCTAAACCCTGGCCCATAACAATTGCAAAGTAGTGGTAGCCACCCACTGAAGTGAGACACTGTTCAATTAACACCAGGGAGAAGAAAGTAATTGAAGGTATGTTGCTCATTTTAAACCATTTGGATGATGCCTCTTTGTCTGTATGTTCATTCCACACATCTGTTGACTGTTATTTGCTTCTAGCTTAGCGATTCCCTGGATTTTAAGTGGAGAATTGGAATGTAGAATTGAGGGTTCTTCATATTCATTGGACTGTGGGAATGGAATGGGTTTTGTCAGGTATTCTCCAGAGCTTCGCACATTCTGCTAAAAGTTCCTTAAGGTCATGTTTGATATAATAAATTTTACTTGAGCAAACATCTTGTATCTTCCAACATTGGGAAGCACGGGTAGCATTGTGGTTAGCACAGTTGCTTCACAGCTCCAGGCTCCCAGGTTCGATTCCCGACTTGGGTCACAGTCTGTGCGGAGTCTGCACGTTCTCCCCGTGTCTGCGTGGGTTTCCTCCGGGTGTTCCGGTTTCCTCCCACAGTCCAAAGATGTGCAGGTTAGGTGGACTAGCCATGCTAAATTGCCCTTAGTGTCAAAAAAGGTTAAGTGGGGGTTACTGGGTTACGGGGATATGGTGGATACGTGGGCTTCAGTAGGGTGCTCTTTGTAAGGGCTGGTGCAGACTCGATGGGCCGAATGACCTCGTTCTGCACTGTAAATTCTATGATTCTATGATTTGGTGGGGCTTCCCAATGATAGGTTGACCAAGGTCACAGTATTTTCAACTCAACCCAAATGGATTTTCTTTCAAAAGGTGTTTGTTCAGTTGCAGTTGTCAGGTCAGTAATCCCCTCAAAATGGTGTCCACAGCTGTACCATCCAGCTCACATCGATAACGCACAGATTACAGATGGGTACCAAAGGTTTCCACCTGTTTCAGGTGACAGGTCCCTTTTTATATGGACGCCAGGACCCTACGACACAAATAGGACTCTGATTGTAATGCAAGGTTAAAGCCGGTTGGTGTCTGGGCCCATCTCTGGACACCCACCCTCCGCGATCGCATGTAACCTCCCCCCCCCCCCACCCCCCACCACTGACCGCCAGGCTGCACCCTCCCAATTTTGAAGCCTCAATTCGGCTTGTTTGGCATCCTGCCAGTGGGGTCGCCAACTTTGGCAAGTGGTATTCCTGGAGGTTTCATCAAATGACGACCAGGCACCCACCTCTCCTCACCACCACCCTCCTTTACCCTGGCAAACAATCTTTTATCTTCATCTCCAATATTCTTGCAGTTAATAGACAGGAGTGTTCAAGGGAAAGAAGGGGGAGGAGAAGCAGTATTAGGAGAAGCAGGAGCATGCTACCGTGCTCGGGCAGCGCGGTAGCATGGTGGTCAGCATAAATGCTTCACAGCTCCAGGGTCCCAGGTTCGATTCCCGGCTGGGTCACTGTCTGTGCGGAGTCTGCACGTCCTCCCCGTGTGTGCGTGGGTTTCCTCCGGGTGCTCCGGTTTCCTCCCACACTCCAAAGATGTGCGGGTTAGGTGGATTGGCCATGCTAAATTGCCCTTAGTGTCAAAGTAAGGTTAATGGGGGGGGGGGGGGGGTTACTGGTACAGGGTGGATACGTTAGGCTTGAGTAGGGTGATCATTGCTTGGCACAACATTGAGGGCCGAAGGGCCTGTTCTGTGCTGTACTGTTCTAAATTTTTAACGCGCTGAAGATTTCTATCCCAGGATGCTTCAGGAGATTAACCTTCTAATTCCCAAAGACTCCAGCACAGTCCTCAGATGTTGATAGCCCGAATGTGGTCATTGTCCCTTTAAGGGCAACACAGCAGAGTAAGGGTCACATGGTCTGGGTGACTAATTGAGCCTCAGCGTGTGTGGAATCACCCCATGTTGTTTTGTGTTCATTAATGAAGTCTGTAAAAGTCCTTCCTTACACCTTACCTTCCAAATTTACACAAACCCGTGATCCCAAGATTACTTTTTCATTACTGATCAAAATGTACCCCCTTTCATTTGAATACAAAGAATAGGAGCAATAGGAGTCCATGAGGCCCCTTGAGTCTACTCCGCCATTTAATAAGATCATCGCTGATGTTTAATCCGAACTCCAGTTTGCTGCCTTTTCCACATATCCCTTGATTCACTCAGATTCCAAAAATCTATCAATATCAGTCTCAAATACACTCAATGACTGTGCACTCATAACCCTCTGGGGTAGACAATTCTAAAGATTCGCAGTCCTGTGAGTGATAGAATTCAGCCGCATCTCAGTCCAAAATGGCCGTCTCCTTACACTGTGACTACGGCCCTTGGTTCCAGACTCTTCCAACATGAAAAATAGATCTGTGCCCATCCTTCTAAGTCCTTTTTTACGTTTCGATGAGATCACCTCTCCTCTGTCCAAACTCCCGAGAGCATCGGCACATTCTACTCACTCATTGGCCAGCCCTCTGGTTCCTGGAGTCACCCCAGTAAACCTTTGCTGCACCTCCTCCAGGCTACGTATACCCTTCTACAGCTACGGAGGTCAAAACTCGACACAATAATGCTCCAGTTGTGATTTAATAATAATAATCTTTATTAGTGTCGCAAGTAGGCTTACATTAACACTGCAATTAAGTTACTGTGAAAATCCCCTAGTCGCCACACTCTGGCGCCTGTTCGGGTACACTGAGGAAAAATTCAGAATGTCCAATTCACCGAACAGCACGTCTTTCGGGGACTTGTGGGAGGAAACTGGAGCACCCGGAGGAAACCCACGCAGACACGGGGAGAACGTGCAGACTCCGCACAGACAGTGACCCAAGCCGGGAATCAAACCTGGGACGCTGGCGCTGTGTCGCAACAGTGCTAACCGCTGTGCTACCGTGCTGCCCATCAGAGCTAAGAGCCCAGGCGTCCATTATTCTTGTTGAAATAGTTGTGCCCCAGAGAAAATGTTGCTTGATTAACAGCTCTGATCTCAGCTGTCAATTTCACAATGTTTATTTACACAAGGTTAAGAGGTTTCAAGCGTTTGTGGTTTTTGCTATTAAGGGATTGGCACTTTTATTGGCTTGTAAAGAGTGACCCAAGCCAGGAATTGAACCCGGGACCCTGGGCGCTGTGAAGCAACAGTGCTAACTACTGTGCTACCGTGCCACCCAAAGCGGTGCACAATTGTTGCATGCCCTCCTCATTCTTGTACTCCAGCCCCCTTGCAATTGAGGCCAATCACATATATTTCCCTTCCTATTTGTCTGCGGCTGTAAAAAAGACACTACAGTATGCATTTAAAGTGAAGGAATCGTCATTTGTGCGAAAACGGTGTGAAAAATTTGCAACTGGCACCCCAAGGACTTTCCCGACTTTGCAACAAGGAATGCTGATTAGAGATCTGGGGTCGCGCACCCTGTACGTGGGAAATCACAAGCTGGGAGCGTAGAAAGTTGGTGGGCAAGATTCCACCTGCAGTAGGTCCTAATGGTGCAGAGTGATCTCCATCCCAACTTATACTCAGCAAGGCCCCTGGGCACTGAAAGCTGCTAGGCCCTGAGAGACTCCATTTGGAATTGCTAAACATCACTACAACCGGTAACCCCCCCCCCCCCCCCCCCTACTAATTCTGGCCCCATTCAACCTCCGCAACGAGGAACCACTTAATACTAAACATTCCTTGCACTGAATGTGTGAAATGCGCTGCTACATCTGGGCTGAGAATTGCCAATGGCCCTCAGTCTGTTTGATGAGAAGCACCACAGTAATCAGCGAACATTAATGACTTGGATCAGGATTTAGGCCTTCAATGTTATACTTGGCGTGGAAATGTTATACAATTCGGGGAGGAAAGGGAAATATTCTGAACTGCGCTGTTGAGTCCGTTTTTTTAAATTCAAGTTCCATGTGGCTCTTTCTGGAATCAATCAGAAAGGAGTTATGATGTTATGACTCAGCCATAGTGTAAATATATATAACCTTTTTCTCCTTTTATATGTGAATGAACTGCCATGACATCTGGTGATGTGTTGCCAGTAATAAATGTGGCAGAATATTCCAGCATCTCTCCAGTGTATCTCTGGTTCCACATGAGTTCTCCCTTCAGAGTTGGTGTACCCTCAGCCCAAACCTCACTGCCAGTCCCTCTTCGCAAACCGTGCCAGTAATTAAAAGCTGCCGATTGTGGGACGTGGTAACAGGGTCAATGAGTAGCTCCTTTCATCTCTGGCCCTGAACATCCTCGCGTGTGACTGCTTGTTGGCAATAATTAGCAGGCGCTGCTGGGGGATCTCCAGTGCCAGAGGCACCAATGAGGACTGAACCTCCCGCTGTAGCTGGCTTTACAGGTGGGTTTCAGTGAGGCTTTACATGTCCCTCCTGGGTCTGGAAAGATCTAGCCCCCCCCCCCCCCCCCCCCCCCCCCCTCCTCACTGTCTGTGCGGAGTCTACACGTTCTCCCCGTGTCTGCGTGGGTTTCCTCCGGGTGCTCCGGTTTCCTCCCACAAGTCCCGAAAGATGTGCTGTTAGGTGAATTGGACATTCTGAATTCTCCCTCTGTGTACCCGAACAGGCGCCGGAATGTGGCGACTAGGGGATTTTCACAGTAACTTCATTGCAGTGTTAATGTAAGCCTACTTGTGACAATAAAGATTATTATTATTTTACAGTCTGTGTGGATGTCTGTACTTTTCCAAAATCAGGGGCAGCACCTTGGTATGTGGCAGCTGGAAATCAGAGCATATTCACTGCACAAAAGGAGGCCATTTGTCCCTTCATGTCTCTGCTAGCTCCCCGTCAGAGCAACTCAGTTACTCTGCAAGTTGTTCCCTCTTCCGATTATTATCCAATTCCCTTTCGGAAGCTACAGTTAAATTGCCCTATCCAAACTCCCATGCAGATCCTAACCATTCGCTGCGTAGGAAGGTTTTTCCTCACATAACCTCTGGTTCATTTGCCAGTCAGATTCAATTGGTTTCCTGTGGTTTTTGACCCATCTATCAAAGGAACATGGGGCTGGATTCTCCGTTATTGGAACTATGTCCCCACACCGGCATCAAAACGGTAGAGCTTCACGCCAGAAAAACTAGCGACCACTAATTCCTCGCCCTGCAGATACAGGCCCCCGCACTGCCGGGTCGGAGGCCGCGCAAGCACACGGCAGCGGCCTCCAGCGGCCCGACATGCTCCATGGTGGACCCCGATCGGCCCGACCCTCAATGCCCGCACAAACGTTTTCCGGCCACCCCTAAGGGCCCCCCGGCCCTCCGATCGGCCCCATCCCAACCTGGTCGGCTGCAGGCAACATAGACCCAACATAGACCACATTAGTTCCACGTCGTCGGGACTTCTGGAGAATGTCGGGGCGGGCCGTTGGCAATGACCCCAGGTAGGTCCCAGGCGGCGCGGCGTACTCCCCGGGTACGGCGCTTTTCAGGGCGTAAAGAATCGGCGAACTGCCGCCGGTCCCGATTCTTTGCCGGAAAATGGATTCTCCGTCCCCGCGCCGGCCGCGATTTCGGCGTTGGGGTGCGGAGAATTCAGCCGCATGTCCACACCCATCACGATGGACCTTTCCACATTACACACCGGTTGTGTGTGCTGTTCTTGAACTGTTTTGTTGACTGATCATTTGCAGGAACACTTTAAAAAAAAATTTAAATTACATTTGGCTCTCTCTGGAATCAATCAGAAAGGAGTTATGATGTTATGTGTCAGCCCTAGGGTAAATATATATAACCTTTCCCCCCTTTTACAAGGAGATGCAATCAATGGTTGATGGCTACACATACCGCGATGGCTGGCTAACAAGGAAAAAGGCCAAGGTCACCCTATCTCCTCCAATGGGGTTAGGGTTCTGTTCAAAGGTCACCCTACCCCATCTGATGGAGCATTTGGGTTGGAGTTCTGTTCTTATAGAAACTGGAGTGGGTGGATGGAAGAATGAGTGTGCACAGTGAATGTTAAAAACACTTACACGAGCACAGGGCATGTCAAAAAGCTTTGCAGCCAATTCCGTACTTTTGAAGTGTCGTTACTGCTGCAAGTTAGGAAATGTGGCAGTGAATCTGCACGCAGCCAAATCTCACAAATAGCAGTTGTCATAATATACATCCATGTATATGATGGAGTGCAGACAGGCAGTGATTGACACACAGAACACAGCAGCCAATCACCAGACAGGACACGACCACTATAAAGCCAGAGGGCACCAGTTTTCCCGCTCTCTCGGGATCCAGCCTCTGAGACAGTCAGAGCCCGTGAGCAGCACCTAAAACAAACACCATGTGGTAGTCAGTTAGTCTGGTCAGGCTAGCCTCAGGACTCCAGTCAACTCAGCATAGTGTCAACCCACAGTTAAAGCATGTATTATAGTTAGTTGTTCAATAAAATCGTGTTGCATTTCTTCAAGTGTTGGAAGCCTGTCTCTCTCTACACTGCATCAAACGCAGTCCACGTAGACCCAGCTTACCCAACACATCAGCAGTGGACTGGACCACCTGTTGATTGAGGGATAAATATTGGCCAGGACACCCAAAATAACCCCTTTGTTGTTCTTTGAAATAGCGGGCATGGGGATCTTTGACATCCAGCCGACAGAGCAGATAGGATCTTGTCACATCCAATAATAATTGGCACCTCCAACCAGTACAGCGCCCGCTCAGTACTGTAGAGGAGCTGGCAGCCTGGATTTCTATGCTCATGTCTGCGAGAGGGACCTTATGATTCAGAGTGTTACCACTGAACAGACAGAGGTATGAGTTGCGCGGGTGCGCAGAAAGCCCAAGGCTTCGGAATAATTTATTGTAAATATATCGTGGAGCAAAATAAAAGACGTGTTAAAACCATTTCCCCGGTGTTTTGCAATATAAGATTGGCTGTTGAGAAGGTGATGCCAGACCATCCTAATCAGTGTTGTTTGCATTGATGCTTTTCACTGCACAATGGGTCACAGTCGATGAGAGGTATATCACTGTCAGATTGACTGGACTTGCTGCTGTTAACATGATCCAGCAGCAATCAAAGGCAAATCTGCACCTGTGCTCCTGGTTATCATCACAACACTCGGAATAGAACATAGAACATACAGTGCAGAAGGAGGCCATTCGGCCCATTGAGTCTGCACCCACCCACTTAAGCCCTCACTTTCACCCTATCTCCGTAACCCAATAACCCCTCTTAAACTTTTTGGTCACTAAGGGCAATTTAGCATGGCCAATCCACCTAACCTGCACGTCTTTGGACTGTGGGAGGAAACCGGAGCACCCGGAGGAAACCCACGCAGACACGGGGAGAACACCCAGACTCCGCACGGACAGTGACCCAGCGGGGAATCGAACCTGTGACCCTGGCGCTGTGAAGCCACAGTGCCATCCACTTGTGCTACCGCGCTGCCCAAAGCCGGTATAGCTGGATGAAGGCACTGGGAGTTGTGTATGGTCTGGGATTAGGTGTAATATCCCACACGGGACATATGGGGTGGGAATGCTCATCTACCCCCTGCTCCTTGTGGAGTACGAGCTCCCCCGCTAGGGAGTAGGATAGCCCAATTACCCAGTGTGTACAAGGTCGCCCAGGAAGGCACCAACTGGAGGGAGGAACCCGGTGGGGGTTACCGGGAAGCGTACATGTCCCGTTTGTTAACAAAGCCTCGTTTTTATTTTTACTCATGATGTAGACTACCCATGTCCATATTAAATTAGGGGCTGGCGGAGAGGGAGCTGCGGGTTAAGTAGCGTAGCCTGTAGCCTCTCTTTTGTGCAGTGTCTGGCCCACGGTAACGTTTACTGCGGCAATGGGCACCACTGGAATGTAGGGGAGAAAAGCCGAAACACAGCAGATAAAAACAGAAATGACTGTGGATACTCCACAGGGCTGGGCAGCGACTGAGGGGAGAGAATAACCTTTCATGACCTTTCATTAGGAATTTGAAAAGTTCAAAACGTAAGAGATTTTGAACCAATGAAAGAGGGAGGGTAGGAAAAAAATAAAAGCAGAGAGATTTCTCCAGCCTCCCACACTATCACAGACAAGTCGTAACAGACTGAAAGAAATAGACTGATAATATCAGAGACAATTGGTATCAGTGAAGCGATTAACATGTCCCTACACATGAAACGAGGAAATTCATCAAGTGTCTACTACAGGCCACGTCTATTTATCAGCTCCGTCATCAATCTGCAACATTTGTCAACACTACAAGCAGACACTTCCTCCTGCTGATCAGTTTTAATAACTTTGTTTATTAATGTGTCTGGAAAGTTTGGCAAATCCTAGGACTATGCCAGGAAGTTAAAAGGTAAGTTATGGGGAAGGACTTGCATTTATATAGCACCTTTGCAGAGCCTCCAGAGTGCTCTGCAACCTGATGAAGCACTTGGTGGTGCATTTGTTGTTGTAATGTAGCAGCTCATGTAAAGCAGGTTAATAGTTCATCTCAAGCTTTCACTGGGAGCAATGGACAAGTATAGAGTTTGTCAGGAAATCTCCCTCATCTCCGTTGTTTTGTTAAATTTGCATTGGTTATTGTCAAATCAGCCACCATCTTTAACGAGGAACGGCTCTGCGAGCAGCACAGTGGTTAGCACTGTCACTTAACAGCGCCAGGGTCCCAGGTTCGATTCCTGGCTTGGGTCACTGTCTGTGCGGAGTCTGCAAGTTCTCCCCGTGTCTGTGTGGGTTTCCTCCGGGTGCTCCGGTTTCCTCCGACAAAGTCCCGAAAGACGTGCAGGTTGGGTGGATTGGACATTCTGAATTCTCCCTCCCTGTACCTGAACAGGCGCTGGAGAGTTGCAACTGGGGGATTTGGATTTGTTTATTGTCACGTGTACCAAGGTACAGTGAAAAGTATTTTTCTGCGAGCAGCTCAACAGATCATTAAGTACATGGGAAGAAAAGGGAATAAAAGAAAATACATGATAGGGCAACACAAGATATACAATGTAACTACATAAGCACCGGCATCGGATGAAGCATACAGGGTGTAGTGTTAATGAGGTCAGTCTATAAGAGGGTCATTTAGGAGTCTGGTGACAGTGGGGAAGAAGCTGTTTTTGAGTCTGTTCGTGCGTGTTCTCAGACTTCTGTATCTCCTGCCCGATGGAAGAAGTTGGAAAAGTGAGTAAGCCGGGTGGGAGGGATCCTTGATTATGCTGCCCGCTTTCCCCAGGCAGCGGAATGTGTAAATGGAGTCAATGGATGAGAGGCAGGTTCGTGTGATGGACTGGGCGGTATTCACGACTCTCTGAAGTTTTTTGCGATCTTGGGCCGAGCAGTTGCCATACCAGGCTGTGGTACAGCCAGATAGGATGCTTTCTATAGTGCATCTGTAAAAGTTGGTAAGGGTTAATGTGGACATGCCAAAATTTTCACAGTAACTTCATTGTAAGCCTACTTGTGACAATAATAAAGATAAAGTTAAAGATTATTAATTTCTCCCCTGGTCGCGGCCTTCAGTGCCTCCCAGAACGTGGAAGGTGAGACTTCCCCGTTCTGGTTGTCAGCAATGTACTCGCCTGTGGTCTGTGATGTTTTGGGAAGTGTGGTAGCGCAGTGGTTAGCACTGTTGCTTCACAGCTCCAGGGTCCCAGGTTCGATTCCCAGTTTGGGTCAATGTCTGTGCGGAGTCTGCACGTTCCACGTTCTCCCCGTGTCTGCGTGGGTTTCCTCCGGGAGCTCCAGTTTCCTCCCACAGTCCAAAGACGCACAGGTTAGGTGGATTGGCCATGATAAATTGCCCTGAGTGTCCAAAAAAGGCTGGGTGGGGTTATTGGGTTGCGGGGATGAGGTGGAAGTAGGGTTAAGTAGGGTGCTCTTTCCAAGGGCTGGTGCAGACTCGATGGGCCGAATGGCCTCCTTCTGCACTGTAAATTCTATGGTTCTATGATTCAATGAACTGAATGGTGGGTGGGAGGTTGAAGAATCTGAGGATAAACCTAAGAAAAAAAATGATCTATTTGTTTGTGAAGCACGAACAGACACTGTGGGTAAAATTCTACATCTGCTGGTGATGGCATCCGCCCCATCTGGAAGCGTGTTAAATAGCGCGTGATATTTCGGTCAGCGGGCACAGGCGTGGATCGGCAGGAATCCGACCAACAATTAGACTGCTTGTTGAGGGGATTAACTCCTCATTTGACATTTTACTCCACATTTTACGTGCCCTGTGCATTTTCAAGATCACGGCCTGGGGAACACAGGCAGGCAGGCTAACCATTATTTGACCTTTGGGATTCCAGTGCCGGATAAAAAGGGGAAAAGGAGTAAACGCTGGCCGAGGAGTCGTGAGTTCTCAGGGAGTGAGTTGAGGCGGTGTTTTGGCGTTTTGAGGGAATGTGTTCTGTGTTAGCCTCAGCAGAGTGGGGAACTCTCAGGGACGTTTGTGCCACTTGTGCGACCGTGCTGCCCGTCAGTGAGGTCCCAGAGAATACGCAGCCCCCTGTAGAGCAATGACTTAGCGAGGGCCTGTACAGAGAGAGGAGGGCAGAAAGGCGAAAGGGAGAATATCGGAAGGGTGGGGAGAGAATATTGGGATTGGAGTGAATGGGAGGGAAAGGATTGGAGCGGATGGGAGGGAAAATGGAGGCATGGGGGGGGGGCAGTGGAGTCTGGGAAGTGAAGGGGAGAGGAGGGAATGGGAGATGGAGGAGAGAATGTGAGGGGAACATTTTCAAAAGAACAATAGACAAGTCAGCAGCTGCACAGTTTTGAGATGTAGCCATAACGAAAGAGCCCTTTCGTCTGTATCTATGCACTGAGAGTTCCCTGTCGAACGCACCAGCTACTCTCAGTGACTCTCATTAGTGGGGCATCAAACGGTTCCGGTTTGTCATCTCCAATTGGTGGAGCTTTGCCACCAGCCGACCCCGCGACACCGCACTCTTCCCCATAATCCACCATGTAAAATCTCACTCTCTACTGTTTCTGCTCTTTATGCTGTCGATTTGATTCTGAATATTCTATACTGATCGATGACTGTGTGTCCATACTTACTGCGGAGCAGATGTGTCTCGCTTTTTTTTTGAGCATTACCATTGTTGACAGATTTTCTTTAACCAAACTGGGTTGTTAAAAAAAACCAAAGAGGTCCATATCTGAGCCATGAAATTCAGTTGATTTTTGTGTGCTGCAGGAAGATGGTTTATACAGCTCTTGTTGGATACTTACACAGAATAGATCATTTTTATTAGTGTCACAAGTAGGCTCACATTAACACTGCAATGAAGTTACTGTGAAAATCCCCTGGTCGCCACATTCCAGCCCCTGTTCGGGTACACAGAGGGAGAATTCAGAATGTCCAATTCACCTAACAGCACGTCTTTCGGGGCTTGTGGGAGGAAACCGGAGCAGCCGGAGGAAACCCACGCAGACACGGGGAGAACATGCTAACCACTGTGCAACCCAGATATCAGATTAAAAGCAAAATACCGCGATTCCTGGAGATCTGAAATGAAAATGCAGGATAAACTTGGCAGGTCTTGGCAGCATCTGTGGAGAGAGACACACAGTTAGAATTTCGAGTGCAAATGGCACTTCTGCAGAACTCTGCAGTTAACAGAATGCCCACTCTGTAATGGTGCCTGTGGTAGAATCGTCACGATCAGTGGGCCACCTATGACGAGATCTAATGCTTCAGTGGTGAAGACAATAGGTGGACAATGTGTGTTATATCAATGGTCATGGTGCATCATGCAGTACATAGAGAGGTTACTGTGCTGCATCTTGTTAAATTCCTTTCTTTTCTCTTTGGACAGAAGGATTACCATACTGCAGTTTGCCAATGATGAAATTTGAGAATGTTTCCTAATACCAGCAATGATGGATTTGTGGGGGGTTCCACAAGGATTTAAGCCTCACTGATAGCTTCTCTCTCCAGCGCATCCCTCGTGAAGTGCCCTCCAGTCCATATTGGATGTCCTTCCTTGAACCCAATACGTGTCTCTACGATTTCATTCCATTTATAACTCTGAGACAAAAATTTGCATGTGCTTCTTCGAGTCATGGACCAACGTGTTTTCTTTGTCTCTTTGGTTCTGTTGCCCTGGAAGGTTAAGCCTCTTAGACGATGACCAAATAGTTTCAGCATTGAAGAGTTCTCTGACGGCCCCGAGGGACAAAATGTATTGGTCCTGATGGGTAATTTTAAGTTGGTAGTTGATCAACCAACAGTTAGAAACATTCAAAAGTGAGTGTACCCTGGATGTCCGATCCACGGAAGTCTCCCCCCCCCCCCCCCCCCCCCCCCCCCCCCCCCCCCCCGCCGCCCCCCCCCCCCCCCACCAACACGAAAAGCTAAGCTGTGCCCCTTGATTTCAATTAAAAATGAATCCGGGCATTTTTTTTAGCCAATCCCTCTGCTTCAAGGCCTTAGTTAAACTGGCCTTCAGTACTTCTCCAAGTGTTAGCCTAGGCAGTGTGTCAGTGGGTAATTATTATATTCAACCGTACCAAGATTTAGGGGCTTTATCATAAAGTGATGCAGCACAGAGGCCATTCAGCCCATTGCGTCCATGTCAGGGCATGGAACAAAACCTCAATACTGAAAGCTTTGCTTCGCCCACGATTCAGGAAACTGCATCTTCCCATTTCCATTGATCTTTTTTATAAGATCATAAGACCATAAGACAGAGGAACAGAATTAGACCACTCGGCCCATCGAGTCTGCTCCGCCATTCAATCATGGCTTATATTTTCTCATCCCCATTCTCCTGCCTTCGCCCCATAACCCCTGATCCCCTTATTAATCAAGAACCTATCTATCTCTGTCTTAAACACACTCAGTGACTTGGCCTCCACAGCCTTCTGCGGCAAAGAGTTCCACAGATTCACCACCCTCTGGCTGAAGAAATTCCTCCTCATCTCTGTTTTAAAGATCATCCCTTTAGTTTGAGGTTGTGTCCTCTGGTTCCAGTTTTTCCTACTGGTGGAAACATCCTCTCCACGTCCACTCTATCCAGGCCTCACAGTATCCTGTAAGTTTCAATAAGATCCCCCCTCATCCTTCTAAACTCCAAGTACAGCCCCAGAATCCTCAACCATTCCTCATACGACAAGTTCTTCATTCCAGGGATCATTCTTGTGAACCTCCTCTGGACCCTTTCCAAGGCCAGCACATCCTTCCTTAGATATGGGGCCCAAAATTACTCACAATATTCCAAATGGGGTCTGACCAGAGCCTTATACAGCCTCAGAAGTACATCCCTGGTCTTGTATTCTAGCCCTCTTGACATGAATGCTAACATTGCATTTGCCTTTCCAACTTCCGACTGAACCTGCACATTAACCTTAAAAGAATTGTGAACAAGGACTCCCAAGACCCTTTGTGTTTCTGATTTCCGAAGCATTTCCTCATTTGGAAAATAGTCTATGCCTAAATTCCTCCTTCCAAAATGCATAACCTCACACTTTTCCACATTGTATTGTATCTGCGACTTCTTTGCCCACTCTCCTAGCCTGTCCAAATCCTTCTGCAGCCCCCCCGCTTCCTCAATATTACTTGCCCCTCTACATATCATCATCTCCAGCAACAATAGCCAAGCTATGGGGATAGCATTCAGGGCTTATCAGCCTTAATGTTTGTAGATCATGAGGAGAGCAGCACATCATCCACTGCTCTGAAGGAGATCATACCGACTTGAAACATGAACTTTCCTATTTCTCTCTCCACGGATGCTGTCGGACCAGCTGGGTTTTCCCACCGTTTTCTGTTTTTATTTCAGATTTCCAGTAATCGCAGTATTCTCAATTTAAAAACCTGTGTCCTCATGTTCAAATTACTCCCTGGCCTTACGCCTCCCTATCTCTGTAGCCTCCTCCAACCCTACAAAGCTCTGGCATCTCTGCACCCCTTGACTTCCGTCCTCTTGCACATTCCCACTTTTTTGAAGAGGCAGTGGCCGAGTGGCATTGTCACTGGATTAGTAATCCAGAGACCCAGGGTTATGCGGTGGGGACCCTGGTTCGAATCCGACCACAGCAGGTCGTAACATTTGAGTTCAATAAAAAGCTGGAATTAAAAGTCTGTCGCTGACCATGAAACCATTGTCGATTGTCGTAAAAACCTATCCGTTTAACTAATATCATTTAGGGAAGGAAATCTACCTTCCTTACTGGGTCTGGCCTACATCTGGTGGTGGTGGTGGTTAACTCTAAACTGCCTCATAGTTTAGATTAGAGTAGGGGGTCAATAAGGGTGGGACCTGTACGAGAGGTAAATAGCTTTTGCACTATTTTTATGGTTTCATGTCTATTGTTTATTTTGTTGTTGTTACTATACCAAAAATACCTCAAATGAAAATCACTTATTGTCATGAGTAGGCTTCAAATGAAGTTACTGCGAAAAGCCCCTAGTCACCACATTCCGGCGCCTGTTCGGGGAGGCTGTTACGGGAATCGAACCGTGCTGCTGGCCTGCTTGGTCTGCTTACAAAGCCAGTGATTTAGCCCAGTGTGCTAAACCAGCCCCTTTATTTAAAAAAAAACTAAACTGCCTCCTCAAGGGCAATTAGGGATGGGAAACAACTGCTGGGCCAGCCAGCGATACCACACCCCACGAAAGGAGTTTTAAAAATCACTCCAGCATTAAGTGGCCGTGTCTTCAGTCATCCCAATCAAAGCTCTGGAGTTCTCTACCTGAACCTCTCTTGGGTACGACGCTCCCTAAAATGAAATGAAATGAAAATCGCTTATTGTCACGAGTAGGCTTCAATGAAGTTACTGTGAAAAGCCCCTAGTCACCACATTCCGGCACCTGTCCGGGGAGGCTGGTATGGGAATCGAACCATGCTGCTGGCCTGCCTTGGTCTGCTTTAAAAGCCAGCGATTTAGCCGAGTGAGCTAAACCAGCCCCTCTTTAATCTTTCATCTGCCCCAACACTTTCTAGTGCAGATTAATGTCAAATTATAATGAAACGCCTGGGATGTTTTACCACTACCACAGTAAAGAAGCTTTATAAATGCAATTTATTGTTGTAGCGCACAACCCATGTCTATCACTGGCCTGGCTAAGGTCAGTAAGTTTAACGAACAGTACATCTGCCGTCCAATTTACTTCACAACCACTTCAGCATTTCCATTTTTAAAAACTCACTGCCGGTTTGCTTTTTAGTTTGATTGTAAGTTTTACAAAGGAAACAATTGTGGTCTTTCACTTTCCGATTCTCCGGTTACTTCACTTCCAAGCGGGGAAGCCATTTCTCGGCTGGGTGGAATTAATAAAACCGCTTAACGCGAAACCTTGCCTTTAACTTTGCTCATTTTCCAGTCATTGTCATTCATCAGGCTCTCACTCAGTCAGGGTTAACTGTAACGCTCTTCATTCCAAACTCATTGTATTGAATCTCTTTATTTGTGACAGTCATGGGATTATAGTCAGGAACAGTCAAAGGGCACGGCAATGTCATCACTTTGTCAGCAACAATAGTCTCCATTCTTAAAATATCTATTCAATCCCCGTATCATTAACCTGCATGCTTCTTTTACTTTACGCATAGCCACCCTAATGAGCGGGAATGAGCATACAGAGTAGGCATTAACAATAATATTTATACATCCATACCTATTAATCTTCAACGTTTTACCAATTATTAATGAAGTCTCCTCGAAAGAAAGGTGGCAGTTTTTCAGCCGTCAGTGACACTCTCACCTCTGGGTCAACAGGTCAGATGTTCAACTCCCACCTCAAAGACAACAGGCTGGCAGGAGGGGGTTCAGGGCTGGGCCTAGCAAGTCGCCCTGCTTTGGTAACGGGCAGGAAGGGGATCGTGCTTCCCTCAACGACATTTCCAAATCGGGTGTCTTCCGATTCCCCCCTCCCCCCACCAAAATACCTACCCCTTCTGGATGGTTCCTTCCCTTGACCTCTCCATTAAGAAATCAGAGTTGTCTCTGATAATTGTCTGAGGGTCACAAATAATCTGCAAAGGGGTATCAATAGGTTCAGTGAATGGGCAAAACATTTGGCAGGAGGAGTACAAGGTGGGAAAATAAGAACCTGCCCCCTTTGGCAGGAAGGATAGAAAATCAGAATATGAATGAATGGAGAGAGACTCCAGAATGGCGCGGTACAGAGGGATCTGCGTATCCTCGGTAATGAATTACCAAAATATCGCATGCCGGAACAGCAAGTAGTTCGGAAGGAAAATGGAATGTTGACGTTTAATGGTAAGGGGATGAAGTATTTTTTTAAAACTATTTTTATTGGTATTTTCAATTTATACACAGTAACACAGCACGTGTGGTTGTTATACATATTTTGTATTGTCAGTCCTGGTGTGTCATTCCCCCCACCCCACTTTCCCTTCTTCCCCCACCCCACTTTCCCTTCTCCAACCCTCCCCCCGCCGGCCCATCCTTGGTATCCCCCTTTTTTGTTCAGGGTGTTCTGTCCCCTAGCTTCTAGTCTCCCCTCCCACCCCCCGCCTTCTCTTTATGTTTTCTGGTGCCTGCCTTGTGGGCCTGGGGGAGGGAGTGGGCCTTCCACCTAATCCCCCTGTGCTTCTCCCTGTAGTTCCCTGCTTTCTCCCCCCCCCCCCCCCCCAACTACATTGCGTGTCCTTGTCTGTCTTCTCCCATCTCTCACTTTTTCCCCTAATCGCTGTTGTCTTTGAACAGGTCTTGGAACAGGCTGACGAATTGCCCGCATGCTTTGAGGAAGCCTTCCTCCGACCTTCGGGTGGTGTCTTTGATTTTCTCCAAGTGGAGAAATTGCGATAGGCCTGCCAGCCAGTCTGCAGCTGTGGGTGGTGCTGCTGATCGCCAGCCGAGCAGAATTAGGGAAGCAAAAGCTAGGTCGTCGGCCCTCTTCCCCATGTGCAGGCCTGGCTGTTCTGATACCCTGATGATTGCCACTCTCGGACACGGCTCCACCCTCACCCCCAAAACCTTGGACATTGCCTTGGAGAAGGCTGTCCAGAAACGTGTCAGTCTAGGGCTGCCCCAAAATAGGTGGGTGTGGTTGGCCGGGCCCCTCTGGCACCGCTCATATTTGTCCTCCACCTCCGGGAAGAACCTGTTCATTCAGGTTCTGGTGCGGTGCGCTCTGTGCACAACTTTAAGCTGCATTAGGCTAAGCCTTGCACGAAGGGGGATGAAGTATCAAAGTGGGAAAGTCCCGCTACAACTGTAATCTTATTTTATAATCTTTATTGTCACAAGTAGGCTTACATTAACACTGCAGTGAGGTTACTATGAAAAGCCCCGAGTCACCACACTGGGAGAATTCAGAATGTCCAATTCACCTATCAGCACATCTTTGGACTGTGGGAGGAAACCGGAGCACCCGGAGGAAACCCACGCAGACACGGGGAGAACGTGCAGACTCCGCACAGGCAGTGACAGGCCGGAATCGAAACTGGGACCCTGGCGCTGTGAAGTGATAGTGCTAACCACTGTGCTACCGTGCTGCCCTACTAACGTGTTGCCCTAAACCAATGTACAGGGCATCGATGAGACCCCCCCCCCACCCCTGCCCCCATCTAAACTGTACTGTGTACAGTTTAGATCTCCAAACTAAGCAAGGGATATACTGGCATTGGGAGCAGTTCAAAGAAAGTTCAATGAACTGATACTCATTGGAGAGAATGGGCCATTCAGAGAGTGCTTTTCAGGACCTGGGGACATCTTTACAGCCAAGAAAGGACTTTTTGATGTATAGTCACTGTTCTAATGTAGGAAGTTTGGCAGCCAATTTTTGCCCAACAAAATACCACAACCAGTAAGGTGACAATGACCGTGTGTTTCAGTGCTGTTGGTTGAAGGATAACTATTGGGTAGGACCCCGGGGAGAACTCCACTGTGCTTCATCAAAGTGGCACCAGGATTGCTCACGTGTACGCAGGGCCTTGGTCTGAGGTTTTATCAAAAAGGCAGCATCTCCAACAGCACAGTCCTTCTTCAGTACATAGATACATGGAAGATAGGAACAGGACGAGGCCTTTGAGATGTCCCCAGGTCCTAAAAGGTACTCTCTGAATGGCCCGTTGTTGAGTGAATCATCACAGTTTCCTGGGAGAGGTGTCAGCAGAAAGCAACTACAGTCTAGCCCCGGGCCCTGCCATTAACATGTCAAGAATGATGGCCTCGATTTCCCTGTACAACAATGTAAACATTCAGAATGGCTCATCGACTTTGGCGTGGGTACTGTGTAGAGAATACAAGGTGCATCAGGATATGGGATACTCGTCATAGTCGTGCGAGTCGGGAGGCACTGGTTTAGTGGTATTATTACTAGACTAGTAATCCAGAGACCCAGGGTAATGCTCTGGGGTCCCGGGTTCGAATCCGACCATGGCAGATGATGAAACTCATAGATACATAGAAGATAGGAGCAGGAGGAGGCCTTTTGTCCCTTCGAGCCTGCTCCGCCATTCATCACGATCAGGGCCGATCATCCAACTCAATAGCCTAATCCTGATTTCTCCCCATAGTCTTTGATCCCATTCTCCCCGTGCTATATCCAGCCGCCTATTGAATATATTCAATGTTTTAGCATCAACTACTTCCTGTGGTGATGAATTCCACAGGCTCACCACTCTTTGTGTGAAGAAATGTCTCCTCATCTCTGTCCGAAATGGTTTACCCTGAATCCTCAGACTTGACCCCTGGTTCTGGACACACCCACCATCGGGGACATCTTCCCTGCATCTACCCTGTCTAGTCCTGTTAGAATTTTATAAGTCTGAGATCCCCCTCATTCTTCTGAACTCCAGCGAGAACAATCCCAACCTAGTCAATCTCTCCTCATATGACAGTCCCGCCATCCCTGGAATCAGTCTGGTAAACCTTCACTGCACTCCCTCAAGAGCAATAACATCCTTCCTCAGAGAAGGAGACCAGAACTGCACACAATACTCCAGATGTAGCCTTACCAAGGCACTGTATGATTGCAGCAATACATCCCTGCTTCTATACTGGAAACCTCTCGCAATGAAGGCCAACATACCATTAGCCTTCTTTACCGCCTGCTGCACCTGCATGCTTACCTTCAGCGAATGGTGGACAAGGACACCCAGGTCCCGCTGCACACTCCCCTCTCACAATTTACAACCATTCAGGTAGTAATCTGCTTCCAAAGTGAATAACCTCACACTTATCCAAATTATACTGCATCTGCCATTGATTTGCCCACTCGCCCAAACTGTCCTGATCATGCTGCATCCTAGTCACAATTCACCCTCCCACCCAATTTGATATCATCTGCAAACTTTGAGATGTTACATTTTGTTCCCTCATCCAAATCATTAATATATATTGTGAATAGCTGGGGTCCCAGCACCGATCCCTGTGGTACCCCACTGGTTACGCCTGCCAATTTGAAAAGGACCCATTAATCCCTACTCTTTGCTTCCTCTCTGCCAACCAGTTTTTTATCCACCTCAATACACTTCCCCCAATCCCATGCACAAATCTCTTATGCGGGACTTTGTCAAACGCCTTCTGAAAGTCCTAGGGGGCGATTCTCTGCACTCACGACGGTGCGGAGAATAGCGGGGGTCGTAAATTTTTACGGCCACGCTAGTCTGACGCCCTCCCGCTATTCTCCCCCCCCCCCCCCCCCCACGCCCGCCTCCCGACACGAATCGCTGCCCGCCTGCTTTTTTACGGCGAGCAGCGATTCTCAGCTGGCCGATGGGCCGAAGTCCAAGCCCTTTACGACCGTTTTTAGGAACGTCAAACACACCTGGTCTGACCGTTCGTAAAAACGCCCGTAAAGTTGCGATCTTGGGAACCATGGCACTGATTGGCAGTACCATGGCAGTACCACGGCCGTGCCAAGGGCCCGCGATCGGTGGGCACCGATCGCGGGCAGCGGGTACTTACCCCACGCACTCTTTGTCCTTCCGCCGCCCCGCTGTATCCATTCGTGGGGCAGCTGAGGGGCATCCCGGCCCGCGCATGCGCAGGTTTCACGCAAATGCGTGATGACGTCATCAGCGCATGCGCGGGTTGGAGTCTTCCAATCCGCGCACGCGCGGGTGACGTCATGTGACGCGTCAGCCGTCGCAAACTCTGGCAAGCGGGCTTAATGAAATTCGAAATTCCAACATAAGAACTAGGAGCAGGAGTAGGCCATCTGGCCCCTCGAGCCTGCTCCGCCATTCAATTAGATCATGGCTGATCTTTTGTGGACTCAGCTCCACTTTCCGGCCCGAACACCATAACCCTTAATCCCTTTATTCTTCAAAAAACTATCTATCTTTACCTTAAAAACATTTAATGAAGGAGCCTCAACTGCTTCACTGGGCAAGGAATTCCATAGATTCACAACCCTTTGGGTAAAGAAGTTCCTCCTAAACTCAGTCCTAAATCTACTTCCCCTTATTTTGAGGTTATGCTCCCTAGTTCTGCTTTCACCCACCAGTGGAAACAACCTGCCCGCATTTATCCTATCTATTCCCTTCATAATTTTAAATGTTTCGATAAGATCCTCCCTCATCCTTCTAAATTCCAACGAGTACAGTCCCAGTCTACTCAACCTCTCCTCGTAATCCAACCCGTTCAGCTCTGGGATTAACCTAGTGAATCTCCTCTGCACACCCTCCAGTGCCAGTACGTCCTTTCTCAAGTAAGGAGACCAAAACTGAACACAATACTCCAGGTGTGGCCGCACTAACACCTTATACAATTGCAGAATAACCTCCCTAGTCTTAAACTCCATCCCTCTAGCAATGAAGGACAAAATTCCATTTGCCTTCTTAATCACCTGTTGCACCTGTAAACCAACTTTCTGTGACTCATGCACTAGCCCACCCAGGTCTCACTGCATAGCAGCATGCTTTAATATTTTATTGTTTAAATAATAATCCCGTTTGCTGTTATTCCTACCAAAATGGATAACCTCACATTTGTCAATATTGTATTCCATTTGCCAGACCCCCCTAGCCCATTCACTTAACCTATCCAAATCCCTCTGCAGACTTCCAGTATCCTCTGCACTTTTCGCTTTACCACTCACTCTGACTGATCCTGCCACTGCTTTCTAAATGTTCCGCTATAAAGTCCTTGATAATGGATTCAAGCATTTTCCCCACAACCGATGTTAGGCTTGCACTACCGACGGTACTGCACAGGGAGCATCAGCTCAACTTTTTTTGCTCAAGTATCCGGGGTGGGACTTGAACCCGCAGTACTCTGACTCACGAGGAGTAAGTCCCGCCCACTGAGCTGACCACATCCAGTTCCCCGAGGAGGCAATTGTAGAAAGTGGCGTACACGCGTCATGGTGTTCCTTTTACCCCCCCCCCCTCAATGGAGCTATTACAATCTCTGCAAGGGAAGAGGTTTAATTGAAAACAGGCTCCTCGTGGCAGCCCTGAACTGTGGGGGGAAATCAGGAATGAACTTCCGGATACTCCCATTTTTCATCTTTATTTTCCATGTTCTGTCATTCCGATGGGTCTGGACGGGAATGCTATTTTTCGTATCAGCACCAGCAGTGGTGTTCCTGACATCCCATTACTGAGATATCCAGTAAACATTCAGACTTGCAGAGATCCTGGAAATATTCAGATGGCATGTTCAATTAGAATTACTCGTCAATCTTTGTTTTTTTTTAAACAGCTAAAAGGCAGCAAGGGTTGTGTTGAATTAAATAGGATTTTACAGCATAGAAATAGGCCATTTGCAATTGGTCCAGACCCCACACAAGCTTTATCTCGGCCTATCAACACATCATTCTATCTCTATTCTCCCTCGCTCTTATTCCCCTTAACCCTTCAAAGGCAAGGGCAGCACAGTGGCGCAGTGGTTAGCACTGCTGCCTCATGGTGCCGAGGACCCGGGTTCGATCCCGGTCCTGGGTCACTGTCCGTGTGGAGTTTTCACATTCTCCCTGTCTCTGCGCGCGTCTCACCCCCACAACCCAAAGTTGCGCAGAGTAGGTGGATTGGCCACGCTAAATTGCCCCTTAATTAGAGAAAAAAGACCTTAAAGGCATCCATATGATTTGTCTCAACTATTCCTTGTGACAGTACGACCAACGCTTTGAACTTTGAGTTCAAAGATGTGCAGGTTAGGTAGATTGACCATGCAAAAATTGCCCCTTAGTGTCCAAAGATGTGCAGGTTAGGTAGATTGACCATGCAAAAATTGCCCCTTCGTGTCCACTGATGTGCAGGTTAGGTAGATTGACCATGCACAAATTGCCCCTTAGTGCCCACTGATGTGCAGGTTAGGTAGATTGACCATGCACAAATTGCCCCTTAGTGCCCACTGATGTGCAGGTTAGGTAGATTGACCATGCACAGATTGCCCCTTAGTGCCCACTGATGTGGAGGTTAGATAGATTGACCATGCACAAATTGCCCCTTAGTGCCCGCTGATGCGCAGGTTAGGTAGATTGACCATGCACAAATTGCCCCTTAGTGCCCGCTGATGTGCAGGTTAGGTGAGATTATGGCGATAGGACCGGTGAGTGGGCCTCTGTAGGGCACTCTTTCAGAGGGGGTTGGTGCAGATTCGATGGGCTGAATGGCCCCCGTCAGCACTGTAAGGCAGGAATTGTCAAACTCAGGGGCGCGACCTGCGGGCGGGTGTCGGGAGGGTCGCGGAGCAGTCCGTTGCGGCGCTTCCAATCGCGCAAATCCACACGCAACAGCCGCAGCAGCCGACTTTTAATAATGCCGGCTGCGAGTGGCCTTCAAAATGGGCAGGAACAGATAAAAAAAGATTTGGCCGCACTGCGCATGCATGCCCGATCATCAGTGCGCATGCACAAAAACTATGCGCATGCTCACCAATGATCGGGCACACATGCGCAGTGTGGCCGCATTTTTTTATATGGTCGCAGCCTTTTTTTTTTAAGTTTGGTGGGGCCAAAGGGACCATTGGGGCCAAAGAGACCCAAAGCCATTTCCCCCATTTCTGTCAGCGGCAAGCAAGGTAAGAGAAAATGGTGGGTCGCGCAGGTCGGCCGGCGTGGGTCGCAAATGTCGGCCGGTGTGGGTCGCGAAGGTCGGCCGGCATGGGTCGCGCAGGTCAGCCGGCGTGGGTCGCGAAGGTCGGCCGGCGTGGGTCGCGAAGGTCGGCCGGTGTGGGTCGCGCAGGTCGGCCGGCGTGGGTCGCGAAGGTCGGCCGGCGTGGGTCGCGAAGGTCGGCCGGCGTGGGTCGCGAAGGTAGGCCGGCGCGGGTCACGAAGGTTGGCCGGCGTGGGTCACGAAGGTCGGCCGGCGTGGGTCACGAAGATCGGCCGGGTTGGGTTCTGAAGATTGGCCGGGTTGGATTCTGAAGATGGCCGGTTGGTAAAAATGGGTCCCCGGAAATTCTTTTCGAAAAACACTGCTGTAAGGATTCGATGAAGTCTTAAAAGGGTTAATAAAGAAGACAGTTGTATTACACAGCAGATTGTCATTGTTCTCAAATCGCTCACAGCTTCACTCCTCCCTCTCTCTGTAAACCTCTTCAGCCCCACAACCCTCTGAGGTATCTGCACCTTCTATTTCTGCTCTCTTGTGCATCCAGATTGTAATAATTCCACAGGTCTTCATTTGCATGGACTCTAAACCCTGGAATTCTTTTCACACACCTCTCCGCTTCACCATTCTGCTTTAACACTTCTTAAAACCTACCTCCTTGACCAAGCTTTTGGTCATCTGATCTAATGGATGGAACTTAACATTTGAGGCCCAGGATCTCATCCACTGGCTGAAACGCTGCCCGGAACTCCATCCCAATCTGTTTTTGGGAGGCGTGAAGAAATGTTATAACAACCGGGCACTTGTTTGAGCAGCGCGGGGGCTCCCAGAGGATGAAGCCCGGAGCAGGGTGGAAGGGTGGCAATCCCGTCCCTGAGAGCTGCCAGCCAATCAGAGGCCGGCAGCTTTCCAGTTCTGGCAGCGCCTCCAGAAATGGTGGTCACTGCCGGTACTACGCTGGGGATCGCCGAGAGGTACGTGTGGATGGGATGGGGTTCACAGAGCGGGCAGCCGGCAAAGGGATGTTGATAGAAAGGTCCCCCCCTTCCCGACGCTAGGTCCCTGGGCCGGGTACCTATTACCTGAGGATGAGATATGTCGCAGGCAAACCCGAGAGCTTTTTGATGGTTAGTTGTCCTGCATTTCCCACCAGACACGGATAGAATGGCGGCAGGATTATGCCCCTATGCAGCCTCTTAAAATTCCAATTTAAGGGCATTAATTGACCTCCGGGCAGGAAGACCCCCCCCCCCCCCCCCCCCTCACAGAACTCATCTCCAGTGGGGGGAGGGAGGATGTGAGCATAACATTTCAGCCAACATCCCCTAATATGGCTCAATATCATATTTTGTTTTGTAATGCTCTGGTGAAGCTTCCTGAGGTCTTTTGTTACATTAAAGGCGCTATACAATCGGAGGCGGAGCATTGCGGAGACCAGGTCGGGCCCGCTAATGGTGTTTACTTTACGTGCCTTCAGGTACATATTGACGCCGCTGTCGAGATGACGGATTATAGCAATTTGGCATCAAATTGGCGTCCGCCACGATGATAGCGTTGGAACCTGTTCTCCGCCCAATCGCATTAGCGATTTCGCTGCCAGCCAATGGCGAATCCCGCTCCTTACATTCCCATGGCACCGTTCACAAACACCAGATGTCCCCAAGTGTTGTCCAGCCAATAAAGTACTGACAGTTCTGAAATGGACGCCACCACTGCTGACAGTCAATTCGGAAACTATTCCTCCACCAAACTGAACTTCCATCTCTGCATTCACACCATTTACCATATCACTGCTGCATATGGCCAGGTAACCTGTTAATCAAGGCGGCTGATAACTCCCTTCTCCCCATTTTACAGAACGGGTATGTGAACATAAGAACATAAGAACTAGGAGCAGGAGTAGGCCATCTGGCCCCTCGAGCCTGCTCCGCCATTCAATTAGATCATGGCTGATCTTTTGTGGACTCAGCTCCACTTTCCGGCCCGAACACCATAACCCTTAATCCCTTTATTCTTCAAAAAACTATCTATCTTTACCTTAAAAACATGTAATGAAGGAGCCTCAACTGCTTCACTGGGCAAGGAATTCCATAGACTCACAACCCTTTGGGTGAAGAAGTTCCTCCTAAACTCAGTCCTAAATCTACTTCCCCTTATTTTGAGGCTATGTCCCCTAGTTCTGCTGTCACCCGCCAGTGGAAACAACCTGCCCGCATCTATCCTATCTATTCCCTTCATAATTTTAAATGTTTCTATAAGATCCCCCCTCATCCTTCTAAATTCCAACGAGTACAGTCCCAGTCTACTCAACATCTCCTCATAATCCAACCCCTTCAACTCTGGGATTAACCTAGTGAATCTCTTTGTGTAAATGTGTAAATGGTTAAACCTGCAGCAACCAAACCCCACCTCAACTGGAGAGAAAGTTCTAAATCAGAACACTGAATCTTAAAACCCACATTCATGGTTACAATGTGCGGAGGACAATGGATACTTCTACAACATTTACAAAGCAATAGTCAATCAAGGTACCATCATAGCCTAAAAGAGCAAAGGTCCAAGATTAGATTACTGTACTGCCTTAACAAACGTACCAAAATAAAGATGTATCATTTGTAATAGACACAGACAGGTAATGGTCTCCAAACTCACCTTGTGTGGCCTGATGGCTCACTCAGGGCGGAAGCATTGTTGGTTGTCTGGCAGCTGAAAGCATTCTTGACTGAAGAGGGATATTTGCTTCTATGCCACACGGCTATCGGAAGGTGCTGCTCGTCAGGGTTTGTACAGTTCATTTCTAACTGCGGGGGTTTTTTTTTGTTGTTCATTGGATGTGGGTGTTGCTGGCAAGGCCGGTATTCATTGCCCAGAGGGTTAGAGGACCAGCTGAATAGTTTTAGAGAAATTTGTTGAGGTATAAATGTCGGTTTTGAAATGAGGAGAATTCCCGCGACTTTCTGACACCGAGGGTGGTGAGTGCCTGGAACGCGTTGCCAGGGGAGGTTGTAGAAGCAGATTCATTAACGCCGTTCAAAAGGCATCTTGACAAATACATGGATAGGACGGGTATAGAGGGATACAGCACAAGGAAGTGCTGAGGGTTTTGATAAAGGTTAATATGACCGGTGCAGGCTTGGCGGGCTGAAGGGCCTGTTCCTGTGCTGTATTGTTCTTTGTTATAGAATCATAGAATTTACAGAGCAGAAGGAGGCCATTCGGCCCATCAAGTCTGCACCAGCCCTTGAAAAGAGCACTAAGCCCACACCTCCACCCCATCCCCATAATTCAGTAACCCCAGTTAACCTAAGGGCAGTTTATCCTGGCCAATCCACCTAACCTGCACATCTTTGGACTGTGGGAGGAAACCGGAGCACACGGAGGAAACCCACGCAGACACGGGGAGAACGTGCAGACTCCGCACAGACAGTGACCTAAACCGGGAATCGAACCTGGGACCCTGGAGCTGTGAAGCAACGGTACTGACCACTGTGCTACCATGCCGCCCTCTCCACTCTTTATAAAGTCTCATTGTTATCCTTTGTGCCCACCTGAGCAGTGCCTCAGTTTAATGCCTAATGCCAGAAATAGCATGTTAAACAATGCAGTGCTCCTTCATTCGTGCTTAGACCCTTAAGAAGGTGAGGGTGAGACACCTTCTTGAACTGCTGCAGTCCGTGTGGTGTCGGTGAACCCGCGGTGCTGTTTGACCCAGCGACAGTGAGGGTACGGCAATGGTGTGTGTGACATGGTGAGGAGCAAAAAGCCGTGGGCTTGGAAGGAGTTAGAACATAGAACATAGAACATTACGGGGCAGAACAGGCCCTTCAGCCCTCGATGTTGCGTCGACCGTGAAACACCTCTAACGCCCATCTACACTATTCCCTTATCATCCATATGCCTATCCAATGACCATTTGAATGCGTTTAGTGTTGGCGAGTCCACTACTGTTGCAGGCAGGGCATTCCACACCCTTACTACTCTCGGAGTAAATAACCTACCTCTGACATCTGTCCTATATGCACCCTTTCCAATGCTTCCACATCCTTCCTATAATGCGGCTACCAGAACTGCACACAATACTCCAAATGCGGCCGCACCAGAGTTTTGTACAACTGCAACATGTCCTCATGGCTCCGAAACTCAATTCCTCTACCAATAAAAGCCTTCTTAAGAACCCTCTCAACCTGGGTGGCAACTTTCAGGGATCTATGTACATGGACGCCGAGATCTCTCTGCTCATCCACACTACCAAGAATCTTGCCATTAGCCCAGTACTCTGTCTTCCTGTTATTCCTTCCAAAATGAATCACCTCACACTTTTCTGCATTAAACTCCATTTGCCACCTGTCAGCCCAGCTCTGCAGCTTATCTATGTCCCTCTGTAACATACACTGCACTGCACTGTCCACAACTCCACCGACTTTAGTGTCATCTGCAAATTTACTCACCCATCCCTCTACGCCCTCCTCCAGGTCATTTATAAAAGTGACAAACAGCAGTGGCCCCAAAACAGATCCTGTGGTACACCACTAGTAACTGGACTCCAGTCTGAACATTTCCCATCAACCACCACCCTTTGTCTTCTTCCAGTTAGCCAATTTCTGATTCAAACTGCTAAATCACCCTGAATCCCATGCCTCCGTATTTTCTGCAATAGCCTACATGGGGAACCTTATCAAACGCTTTACTGAAATCCATATACACCACATAAACTGCTTTACCCTCATCCACCTGTTTGGTCACCTTCTCAAAGAACTCAACAAGGTTTGTGAGGCACGATCTACCCTTCACAAAACCATGTTGTCTATCTCTGATCAAATTATTCCTTTCCAGATGATTATACATCCGACCTCTTATAAACCTTTCCAAGACTTTGCCCACAACAGAAGTAGGGCTCACTGGTCTATAGTTACCGGGGTTGTCTCTACTCCCCTTCTCGAACAAGGGGACAACATTTGCTATCCTCCAGTCTTCTGGCACTATTCCAGTAGACAAAGATGACTTAAAGATCAAAGCCAAAGGCTCAGCAATCTCCTCCCTAGCTTCCCAGAGAATCCTGGGATAAATACCATCCGGCCCAGGGGACTTATCTATTTTAACACTTTCCAGAATCGCTAACACCTCCTCCTTATGAACCTCAAGCCCTTCTAGTCTAGTAACATGTATCTCAGTATTCTCCTCGACAACATTGTCTTTTTCCTGTGTGAATACTGACAAAAAATACTCATTTAGCACATCTCCTATCTCCTCGGACTCCACGCACAACTTCCCACTACTGTCCTTGACTGGCCCTACTCTTACCCTCATCATTCTTTTATTCCTGATATATCTATAGAAAGCTTTAGGGTTATCCTTGATCCTACCTGCCAAAGACTTCTCATGTCCCCTCCTGACTCTTCTTAGCTCTCTAGATCCTTCCTAGCTAACTTGTAACTCTCAAGTGCCCTAACTGAACCTTCACGACTTATCATTACATAAGCCTCCTTCTTCCTCTTGCCAAGTGTTACAACTGCTTTAGTAACCCATGGTTCCCTCACTCGACCACTTCCTCCCTGCCTAACAGGTAAACAGGTACATACTTATCAAGGACACACAGTAGCTGTTCCTTGAACATGCCCCACATTTCCATTGTGCCCATCCCCTGCAGTTTTCCTCTCCATCCAATGCATCCTAAGTCTTGCCTCATCGCATCATAATTGCCTTTCCCCCAGATATGACTCTTGCCTTGCGTTATATACCTATCCCTTTCCATCACTAAAGTAAACGTAATCGAATTGTGGTCACTGTCACCAAAGTGTTCACCTACCTCCAAATCTAACACCTGTCCTGGTTCATTACCCAGTACCAAATCCAATGTGGCCTCGCCTCTCGTTGGCCTATCTACATACTACGTCAGGAAACCCTCCTGCACACATTGGACAAAAACGGACCCATCTAAAGTACTCGAACTATAGTGTTTCCAGTCAATATCTGGAAAGTTAAAGTCCCCCATAACAACTACCCTGTTACTTTCGCTCCTATCCAGAATCACCTTTGCAATCCTTTCCTCTACATCTCTGGAACTTTTCGGAGGCCTATAGAAAATCCCTAACAGGGTGACCTCTCCTTTCCTGTTTCTAACCTCAGCCCATACTACCTCAGTAGTCGATTCCTCATCAAACGTCCTCTCAGCCACCGTAATACCGTCCTTGACTAACAATGCCACCCCTCCCCCTCTCTTACCACCTTCCCTGAGCTTACTGAAATATCTAAACCCCGGCACCTGCAACTACCATTCCTCTCCCTGCTCTATCCATGTCTCCGAAATGGCCACAACATCGAAGTCCCAGGTACCAACCCATGCTGCCAGTTCCCCTATCTTATTCCAAATGCTCCTGGCATTGAAGTAGACACACTTTAAACCACCTTCCTTCCTGCCGGTACACTCCTGCAACTTTGAAACCTTACTCATGGCCTCACTACTCACAGCTTCTTATGTACTGGAGCTACAATTCAGGTTCCCAATTCCCTGCTGAACTAGTTTAAACCCTCCCGAAGAGCATTAGCAAATTTCCCCCCCCAGGATATTAGTACCCCTCTGGTCCAGGTGTAGACCATCCCGTTTGGAGAGGTCCCACCTACCCCAGAATGAGCCCCAATTGTCCAGGAATCTGAAACCCCCCCCTCCTGCACCATCCCTGCAGCCACGTGTTCAACTGCTCTCTCTCCCTATTCCTCAACTCGCCAGCACGTGGCACGGGTAACAACCCAGAGATAATAACTCTGTTTGTCCTAGATCTAAATTTCCACCCTAGCTCCCTGAATTCCTGCCTTACATCCCTATCCCTTTTCCTACCTATGTCATTGGTACTTATATGGACCACAACTTGGGGCTGCTCCCCCTCCACCTTAAGGATCCCGAAAACACGATGTGAGACATCGCGGACCCTGGCACCTGGGAGGCAACACACCAACTGCGAGTCTCTCTCGTTCCCGCAGAATCTCCTATCTATCCCCCTAACTATGGAGTCTCCAATGACTAATGCTCTTCTCCGCTCAGTGTGGGGGTGGCAAGCTTGTGTGATGCGTTGGGCTGAGTTCACCACACTCTGCAGTTCCTTGTGATCTTGGGCCAAGCAGTTGCCGAGCAGTTGTCATACCAATGCTCTGGGCCCCCGCTGGCGTGGGATTGAGGTTCATGCCCCACGCCAGCTGGAGGATGCATCCAGTTAACGGGCCGAGCACCGTATTTTCCTGGCCCGCCTTATTCTCCGGTCCTCTGGGACGTGAATCACGTGGGCAAGAATTACTGCTGGTTCTGACAAATGTGGCCATGATGCAGTAGACCATCTGGTGGGCCCAGGGGGTTAATTTTGAAGGGAGTTGCCCCCGAAGTCCATCCAAGGGCCACCCCATCCCCCCACAATGCAAGACCTACCACACCACCTCTACCAAATCCCCCATTACCCCGCAGCCAGAGACCCCCTAAATAAAGAGACTCCTGAAAAAAACCCTAAATATGGAGACTCCTCTACAGACCCGCTAAATAAAGCGACGCAAAGACCCCCTGATAAGGACCCCCCAGAAACCCCTAAAACCCCAGGGACCTACGAAATAAAGTGACCCCTTAAATAAGAAGGTACCCTATAGACCCCCTAAATAAAGATATCCCACACAGAGACCCCCTAAGGACAGACCCCCTGTCTGGAAGCAAGAAAGCAGTCCAGGCCGAGGCAATGAAAAAAATTACTGCTTTAACATTCTTATTATTAAAATAAAAACCTTGTCTGCTTTCCAATTAAGTGATTTCCAATCACCTCCTTTCGTAATTGAGTGGTTTTGAGTGGTCAGCTAGAAACTGACAGCACTTAACTCTGTTTGAAGTGGTTCAGGAGCTGCCAATCAAAGTTTGATGTTTATAAACATCGCAGTAAGAGCACTTCAGCTTTACTCAACTGTGAAGGGAGAGGAATGGAACAATGGTGACAGCTGGGTGTGTATGGGAGCTGTCAATCGCAGCCTGGTAAAATCAATATCAAAGAGAAATGCATGAATGGCTTGCAGATCAAAGATCTGAGAAGGTTTAAACCCAGATACTGGTTTTCTCTTCCAGGAATTGACAGGTGTTGCTTCCTCTGTTTGAGCCAGCAGGTGTATTTCCCAGGTGAGTGTTAAAGCAGTGACATTTTTTCACTGTCTCTGACTGGACTGTTCTCTAGCTTCCAGATGGGAATCTCTCTTCTGGGGGGGGGGGGGGCTCTCCTTATTTAGGCGTCTCTGTGGGGTGTCTCTTAATTTAGGGAGTCTCTGGGGGCTGGCTCTTCAGTTGGGGGTTTCTATGGGGGGGTCTCTTTATTTAGGGGTGTTTCTGTGTGGGGTTCCTTATTTAGGAGGTCTCTGTGGACGGGTCTCTGGGGGGAGGGCTCCTTATTTAGGGGTCTCTGGTGGGGGCCTCTAATTAGGGGGGTTCAGTGGGGGTCTCTTTGTTTAGGGAGTCTCTGGGGGTTTCCCTATTTAGGGGGTTTCTGTGGAGGGGTGTCTCCGGTATCATTATCATAAATCTTCTGTTCAATTTCTTCAATGTCACCTTGTCCTTTTGGAGATACGACACCTGAACCGTTGCCGGAATTCCAGATGTGATCTAACCCAGTGTTTTCCAAACTTTTTTTCCGGGGATCCATTTTACCAACCGGCCGACCTTCGGGACCCAGGCTGGCCGACCTTCGGCCTATGCCGGCCGACCTGCGCGACCCACCATTTTCTCTTAACTTGTTTGCTGCTGACAAAATTGGAGGAAATGGTTTTGGGTCCCTTTGGCCCTCGTACTCGCTCCCCCAATGGAACCTGTTGGATGAAGGTGAAGCCTTCCGGTGTCGGAAAGCATGGAGTCTCCATCTGTCCAAAGTTATGCTCCACAGCACAATTGTGGCACAGAACATTCGGAAATAAGGCTCTGCCAGCGAGACTGTCTTTCCCAATCTTAAATGTGACACCCAGACCCTAACCATTCTTGGAGTAAGAGACTTCCACTTCAACATCAAAGTTCAGAACGCAACCAATCGCATTATTCTCCCCGAACCTTTTGCAGCCGGCTTTTAACAATGCCGACTGCGCGCGGCCTCCAAAAATGCTGGGAGCATATTAATAAAATGTGGCCGCTGCTGGGTTTCGCATCTATCAACAAGGAGCACAGTTGTCCACTGAAATCAGCTCACTCACCCTGACCTGGGTATGGAGCCCTGGTCTGTATGTTTTTTTTTGGTACAAAGAACAAAGAACAAAGATCTTCTACACTTCTAGGGTCCGTATCCCTCTATTCCCATCCTATTCATGTATTATCAAGATGCACCTTAAATGAAATGAAATGAATGAAAATGGCTTATTGTCACGAGTAGGCTTCAATGAAGTTACTGTGAAAAGCCCCTAGTCGCCACATTCCGGCGCCTGTTCGGGGAGGCTGGTACGGGAATTGAACCGTGCTGCTGGCCTGCCTTGGTCTGCTTTAAAAGCCAGCGATTTAGCCCAGTGTGCTAAATGTCACTATCGTCCCTGCTTCCACCACCTCCTCCGGCAGCGAGTTCCAGGCACCCACTACCCTCTGTGTAAAAAGATTGCCTCGTACGTCTCCTCTAAACTTTTCCCCTCGCACCTTAAACCTATGTCCACTAGTCATTGACCCCTCTACCCTAGGGAAAAGTCTCTGACTATCCACTCTGTCTATGCCCCTCTTAACTTTGTAGAGCTCTATCAGTTCGCCCCTCAACCTCCGTCGTTCCAGTGAGAACAAACTGAGTTTATTCAACCTCTCATGAAATGAAATGAAAATCGCTTATTGTCACGAGTAGGCTTCAATGAAGTTACTGTGAAAAGCCCCTAGTCGCCACATTCCGGCGCCTGTCCGGGGAGGCCGGTACGGGAATCGAACCGTGCTGCTGGCCTACTTGGTCTGCTTTAAAAGCCAGCGATTTAGCTCAGTGAGCTAAACCAGCCCCTCAAGTGGAGCCTTTAAAAGAAAGAACATACATACATTCATCCATTGAATATACATTCATATAACACCCACCTCATCCTAAGGACCTCCCAAAGCATTCCACTGCCAATGATGTACCTTGGCAAGCTGCAGTATGGTTTGCCCACAGGAAGCTCCCACAAACAACAGTTTTAGAGACACCGCACAAACCGAGGTATCAATGTCGGTTTGGACATTAAGAGACTTGCCATTTATTTCTTTCTGCATAGCTGAGCAGTCAGACGCCCCGTCTGTGTAATGCCCTCCCTGAGAAATCACACTCAGAACAATTGAGGCCTCCGTCAGTCAAGCCTTCGTGCTCAGGTACCTGAAGTGGAACTTTAACCCGCAACCTTCTGCTTCAGGGGCGGGACTGTTGACTGCAGCAGAGTTTATCTCAAACCACAGCAGTAAGGTTTTGCCCACAATCAATAGTTGCTCTTCTCCGTTAATTAATTGAGAAACACGTTGTTAAGATACAATTTACCATGTGTTGCCACCCACCTGTTCTTTTTTGTATGGGGCATGGGCGTGGCTGTGCCAGCATTTATTGCCCATTCCTATTTGCCCTTGAGGGGGCAGTTAAGAGTCATTGCTGTGGGTCCAGAGTCACATGTAGGCCAGACCAGGTAAAGAGGGGCAGATTTCCTTCCCTAAAGGACATTAGTGAACCAGATGGGTTTTTATGACAATGGTTTCATGGTTATTGTTAGACTTGTAATTCCAGACTTTTATTGAATTCAAATGTCACCACCTGCAGTGGCTGGATGTGAACCTGGGGACCCCAGCACATTACCCTGGGCCTCTGGTTGTCACTACTCCAGTGACAATCCCACTACTCCACCGCCTCCCCTTCAAGTATCAGTAACTGCTGTTCCACCCTGATGACTAAATCAGCTCTACACTGTGTCGTGCCAATGATGCTATCAGACTTACCACATCAAAGCAGATAATTGCAAACTACCCCAACTTGTCATAAAGTAACATGCATTATAGATCATCATAAACAATTGCCATGTGGTAAATTAAAGGCAGCAATATGGTGGAATTGATAGGATGGATCAATAGGGTACATTCTGGTGGAACATGAATGAAGGACCATAACCTTCACACTGGAGCGAGGCTGCTCAGAGCTGATGTCAGAGAGGATCATTTCACACAAAGAGGAGTGGAAATCTAGAACTCCCTCCCTCAACAAAACCCTCCAGGCTGGGGATCAATTAAAAATGTCAAAACTGGCATTTGGATTTGGATTTGGATTTGTTTATTGTCACGTGTACCGAGGTACAGTGAAAAGTATTTTTCTGCATGCAGCTCAACGGATCATCCAGTACATGGAAGAAAAGGGAATTAAACAAAATTCAAGAAAATACATAAATGAGAATGACTTCTTGTCACGAGTAGGCTTCAATGAAGTTACTGTGAAAAGCCCCTAGTAGCCACATTCCGGCACCTGTTCAGGGAGGCTGTTACGGGAATTGAACTGTGCTGCTGACCTGTTTGGTCTGCTTTCAAAGCCTGAAGTTCCTTGCGGTCCTGGGCCGAGCAGTTGCCATACCAGGCTGTGATGCAGCCCGATAGGATGGTTTCTATGGTGCATCTGTAGTACATGAATGGATCTTTGTGAAGCGAGGGTATTCGGGGATTATTGCCCAATGAGGGTAGGTGGAGTTGAGATACAGATCGGCCAAGGAGCGAATTGAATGGCAGAGCAGGAATTGGGGGCTGACTGACCTCCGCCTGTTCCGATGTTCTTCTTCAGTTCCTTCCCTGAAATTCTTTTATCCCAGAATTTGAATTCCAATAGTGACTGAAGACCACACTTAGCTGGAATACAATGACAACATTTTCAGCTTAGAAAGGTTGGAGAATTCTTAAAAGTAACCTTTGGTGCAGTTAGCTTTTTAGAACAAAGAACAAAGAACATTACAGCACAGGAACAGGCCCTTCGGCCCTCCCAGCCTGCGCTGATCCCTTTATCAACCCCACCACTATGTCTGTGAATTAGAGGTTTTACCTTCGCTACCTTAAAATAGAAATTAGGCAGGTTCCACAATGTAAATTTAAGACATGGACATAGAATTTACAGTGCAGATGGAGGCCATTCAGCCCATCGACTCTGCACCGATCCTTGGAAAGTACAGTCCACACCTCCACCCTATCCCTGTAACCCCCTCCCCCCCTTAACCTTTTTGGACACTAAGGACAATTTAGTATGGCCAATCCATCTAACCTGCACATCTTTGGACTGTGGGAGGAAACCGGAGCACCCGGAGGAAACCCACGCAGACACGAGGAGGATGTGCAGACTCCGCACAGACCCAATTCCAGGAATTGAACCTGGAATCCTGAAGCTATGAAGCAACTGTGCTAACCACTGTGCTACCGTGCTGTCCCAGGTTCTGCCCGATCACGACCCAAGCAGCAGTGCCAGGAATATATCCCATTGTTCGAGAAACTTTCCGTCCCAACCTCCTTTTTCAGATTTCTTTTGATAACTTTTGAGCTGGGCTGAGAGGTGGCAAATGGAGTTTAATGTGGAGAAGTGTGAGGTGATTCACTTTGGAAAGAATAACAGGAATGCGGAATATTTGGCTAATGGTAAAATTCTTGGTAATGTGGATGAGCAGAGGGATCTCGGTGTCCATGTACATAGATCCCTGAAAGTTGCCACCCAGGTTGATAGGGTTGTGAAGAAGGCCTATGGTGTGTTGGCCTTTATTGGTAGAGGGATTGAGTTCTGGAGCCATGAGGACATGTTGCAGTTGTACAAAACTCTAGTACGGCCGCATTTGGAGTATTGCGTACAGTTCTGGTCGCCTCATTATAGGAAGGATGTGGAAGCTTTGGAACGGGTGCAGAGGAGATTTACCAGGATGTTGCCTGGTATGGAGGGAAAATCTTATGAGGAAAGGCTGATGGACTTGAGGTTGTTTTCATTAGAGAGAAGAAGGTTAAGAGGTGACTTAATAGAGGCATACAAAATGATCAGAGGGTTAGATAGGGTGGACAGCGAGAGCCTTCTCCCGCGGATGGAGGTGGCTAGCACGAGGGGACATAGCCTTAAATTGAGGGGTAATAGATATAGGACAGAGGTCAGAGGTGGGTTTTTTACGCAAAGAGTGGTGAGGCCATGGAATGCCCTACCTGCAACAGTAGTGAACTCGCCAACATTGAGGGCATTTAAAAGTTTATTGGATAAGCATATGGATGATAAGGGCATAGTGTAGGTTAGATGGCCTTTAGTTTTTTTCCATGTCGGTGCAACATCGAGGGCTGAAGGGCCTGTACTGCGCTGTATCGTTCTATGTTCTATGTTCTAACAGCCTAAAGTTCTGGAGTTGTTGGGCTAGCATTAATCACTGTCAAAACATCAGCTGACATCTGTGCTCTAGTGTCCTATCAAATGTAGGGTTTTTGGTCATGGTTCATTAGCAACTTGCCAAAATGAAGGGGATAACATTGATGCTTAATGGACGCGTATCTTTAAGTCAAGCAGCAGAGAGAAGGAAGTTTCAACATAGTATATGGTGCTGCTAGCTTTGTACAGCAAGACCCAAACTTTTCAGCACCTGAGAGATGGGACTCAGTTCGATTGATTGGCTGGTTGCCAATGAAAAAGGCTGTACTCTGTCTGGTAACAGGTGTTGATCGAATCCTGCCTGAGTGGAATGATTCTCAGAGACCCAAGGAGCTCTGTTTGATTCCTGGACAGTCAGGGAAAGGACCTGCTCTTCTCTCTCTCTCTCCTGAACCTACAGAGACCTGAATTAATCAACAGTGAACACCTCAAACTGAAAGCACAGTTTGAAGAGGAGAATCAACCACCTGAAACAAAGACTCTCATGAAGGGGCTGGTTTAACATGGTGGGCTAAATAGCTGGTTTGTAATGCAGAACAAGGCCAGCAGCGCGGGTTCAATTCCCGTACCGGCCTCCCCGAACAGGCGCCGGAATGTGGCGACTAGAGGCTTTTCACAGCAACTTCACTGAAGCCTACTTGTCACCTTTTGACTTGCATCTTTATTATTTTCACCCCTCTCCTTCCCTCTGTGTTTGTCTGTCTTGTGTGTGTTTGTAGTGGGTGCGGGCAAGCTAAAATGGGAGGATTAAGAATTAGATAATAGTTCACCTGTTGTATTTGCTGCATATTTCATTATAGTTCTTGGTATAAATAAACAGTAATTGTGTTTACATTTACAAACCTGGTGACTGTAATTATTGGGCAGCCAAGGGCCAAAAACTTTGGGTATTTTTCTAAGAATTATTTGTTAATTCAATTGAGTTGCGCGCCAGGTCAAATTAGGGCTTGACTGCGCACAAGCTCAGGGTGATGCAACATCATCTCATGCTCTCTCGAATGTCTTGATTGAACTTGCCTCCACCAGGCTGTGCATTGAAGACCCAAACAACTCGCTGTGTGACTGGTACTAAAGACCTGTGTTCCAGAACTTGCCAGAGCTCCTGGCCAAGTTGTTCCAGTACAGCCATTGGCAGCTACCTGGCAATGTGGGAAGTTGCTCAGCTCTGTCCTGTATACAAAAAGCAGGACAAAATCCAACCTGGCCAGTTACCACCCCGTCTGTCTACTCTCAATCATCAACAAAGTGATGGAATGAGTTGATGGAAGTGCTATCAAAGCAGCACTTAGCAATAACCTGCTCAGTTTGGGTTCTGCCAGAGTCACTCAGCTCCTGACCTCATTGTTGCCTTAGTCCAATCGTGGACAAAAGAACTGAACAGGAGGTGAGGTGAGAGTGACATCAAGGCCACATTTGAATAAGTGTGGTATCAAGGAACCCTAACAAAACTGAAGTGAATGGAAATCAGGGGGGGGAAACTTTCCGCTGGTTGGTGTCATACCTGGCACAAAGGAAGGTGGTTGTGATTGTTGGAGGTCAACTACCTCACTGCAGGAGTTCCTCAGGGTAGTGTCGTAGGCCCAACCATCTTTAGCTGCTTATTCAATGACCTTCCTTCCATTATAAGTTCAGAAATGAGGATGTTTGCTGATGACTGCACAATGTTCAGCACCATTCACAACTCCTCAACTGAAGTAGTGCAGCAAGACCTGGACAATATTCTGACTTGGGCTGACAAGTGTCGAGTAACATTCGTACCCCACAAGCTCCAGGCAATGACCATTTACAAAAAGAGAGTATCTGACCATCTGCCCTTGCCTTCAGTGGCATTATCATCCCTAAATCCCCCACTCTCAACAACCTGGAGCGCTACCATTGACCAGGATCTGAACTGGAAGATTATCTCATTTTCATCCAATATTTAGCCAAACCCATAACTATTTATAAGGAACACTAGAGCTTCACAAACTCTCTTAGTGGAGAGAGATTTAGTTTTCCCTCCGGAGAGTTCAATGAAAGATAAGGGGCGAAATTCTCCGCCCCCCACGACGGGTGGGAGAATAGCGGGAGGGCCTTCCCGACATTTTTCCCGCCCTCCCGCTATTCTCCCACCCCCCCGCCGAAGTCCCGACCCGAATCGCTGCCGCCGTTTTTTTACGGCCGGCAGCGATTCACAGCTGTTAGATGGGCCGAAGTCCCAGCCCTTTCCGCCGTTTTCACGAACGGCAAACACACCTGGTCTTGCCGTTCGTAAAAACGGCGTCACCAACTCGCTTTTTATAACCATGGCACCGATTGGCACGGCAGTACCACGGCCGTGCCAAGGGTGCCATGGGCCCGCGATCGGTGGGCACCGATCGCGGGCAGCGGGCCCGATGCCCGCGCACTACTTGTCCTTCCGCCGCCCCGCAGTATCCATTCGCGGGGCGGCTGAGGGGCAACCCGGCCCGCGCATGCGCGGGTTTCGTGCAAAAACGCGATGACGTCACCCGCGCATGCGCGGGTTGGAGTCTTCCAAACTGCGCATGCGCGGCTGACGTCATATGACGCGTCAGCCGGCGCTAACTCCGGTAAGCGGGCTTAACGATTTTCGTTAAGCCCGTCTTGCCGGAGCCTACGGCGTCGGGCTGCTAGCCCCGACCGGGGACCAGAATCGGTCCCCCGGTCGGGAAGGGGCGCGCTGCCGTAAAACCCGCCCGGGTTTTACGGCAGCTTTACGATTTCTCCCGTTTTGGGAGAATCTCGCCCAAGGTGTTAGTGAATGGGATAAATGGAGATTATATCCCAGTTCCATTGTATAAAGTACAATTGGATTGCGATTTATTATCAGGTCCAGTAGTTGTTGGAGCGGTTAAGAAGTTACCAGTAGATGGAGTAGACTTACTTTTGGGGAATGATTTGCCAGGAGTGAAGGTTGTAGCTTCACCCATGATTACAGAGAGTCTGAGGGAAGATCAGGAGACTGAAAAGTTACAGGAACAGTTTCCGTATATTTTCCTGTCATGTGTGGTGACCAGGGCAATGGTTAAACAAAGTCCACCATCAGAGATGGAAGTCACACCATCATTGGATGGAAGATATGGGGGGGATGTCAGAGGTAGGTTCTTTACCCAGAGAGTAATGGGGGCATGGAATGCACTGCCTGTGGAAGTAGTTGAGTCGGAGACGTTAGGGACCTTCAAGCGGCTATTGGATAGGTACATGGATTACGGTAGAATGATGGGGTGTAGATTAATTTGTTCTTAACCTCGGACAAAGGTTCAGCACAACATCGTGGGCCGAAGGGCCTGTTCTGTGCTGTATTTTTCTATGTTCTATGTTCTAAAACTATCCTTGAGGATAAGGATCATTCCGAGGGAATGTTTGGTGGATTTCACTAATTGAGGCCCAGGAGGTAGGCCCAGAGTGACATTGATTTGCACAGTCAGCTTTCACAGAAGGTGAGGCTGAGGGGTTCCAGAGCGCTGTTACATTAAGAACGGAGTACTGATGGGGAAGTGGAGACATCCTCTCAGACCTGCGGACGGAGAATGGATGCTTGTTCATCAGGTAGTGGTACCGCCCAAATATATTAGGGAAATACGGCTGGTGGCACAGGGGATACCAATGACATGTGGGAATTCAGAAAACTCAGGCATCAGTCAACAGGCATTTTCCTGGCCAGGGCTGCATAAGGATGCAGTGCAATTGTGTAGAACCTGCCGTACCTGTCAGGTAATAGGTAAACCACAACATGTGATCAGGCCTTTGATACCCAGACCAGTGTCTGAAGAGCAAGTTAGTCGGGTATTGGTAGATTGCGTAGAACCATTGCTTAAAACAAAGGCAGGTCGTCAGTACAGTATTACGGTCATTGTCATGACTACCCGATTTCCGGAAGCTATACCTTTGAGAACAATTACAGCCAAAGTAGTAGTGGAAACATTGATACAGTTCTTCACATGCTATGGCCTACCCTTAGAAGTACAATCTGACCAGGGTTCTAACTTTATGTCTAAAGTTTTCCAGGGAGTAATTTGTAGTTTAGGTATCAAGCAACTAAAGTTGACCTCCTATCATCCACAAACTCAGAGTGCCTTGGAGAGTGTTATAACCCGCACGAGACATACAGGATAGACGTAATTAGCCTCCCAGTGAGCCTCATTGAGTATGAGCTCCCCACTGAGGGGCACAGAGCCCATGCACACTCTAGTAAGCTGTAATATGGAGGTCAGCCAGGTTTGAACTGACAGCTGAGACCTGGCTGGGATCTGAAGAGGATTGTACGCACTATTACTTTGTAATAAAATGAGTTATCCATTCACTTTGGGCTCATCTGCGGTCACTAAAGAGAGATATCATCAAACTCTTAAAACCATGGTTAGGGCCTATTGCCGTGAATGTCCAAGATTGGGACAAGGGATGGGAGTTTTCCCTATTTGCCTCCAGGGATTCTCCGAACTGAATCCCCTGGGTTTAACCCATTCAAATGGCTCCTCGGCCATGTGGTACAGGGTCCATTAAAGAAGATGAAAGAGAGGTTCCCAAAGCAAAACGGCGAATCCTCAATGTTGGATTACGCGTCCACGTTTCTGGAAAGACTCACAGGATCTGGTCATGTAGACCAAGAGCATTTAAAGTTTTTGGGACAAAGAATTAAAATGTGGGCCGACAAACATGCCAGTTCCGGAATGTTCCAAGCTGGAGGTGAGGTACTGGCATTGTTACCTTTGCAGTGTGAACCTATGAAAGTGAAACTCAGCGGCCATTATAAGGTGATTCGGAAGGTGCGTCAGGTAACTTACCTCATAGCTACTCCAGACCAGAGGAAGAAGGACCGAATATATCACATAAACATGTCGAAGAAATATAACCGTAGGGCAGCAGATAGGAAGGAACCAGTGGGTCAGGTAGTAGATGTAGTGGAAGAGGACAGGGGTGGTAAGAGTGAGGCAAGGGAAGAGGTTCACAGTTCACAAAGCGACCCTCCTGTTGCATGACTAGTAAATACGGTCATACTAGAACAGTTAGATTCTGAATTTGCATCCTTAGAACGAGAGCAAAGGAAAGATCTCACAAGGCTACTGCAAAAGCGTGAGCCGATTTCTTGGGACACGCCTGGGTGCACATCATTAACCGAACATGGAGACATTTTTTAAATAACCTTTATTATTGTTGTCGCAAGTAGGCTTACATTAACACTGCAGTGAAGTTACTGTGAAAATCCCCTCGTCGCCACATTCCGGCGCCTGTTCGGGTAGACAGAGGGAGAATTCAGAATGTCCAATTCACCTATCAAGCACGTCTTTCGGGACTTGTGGGAGGAAACTAGAGCACCGGAGAAAATCCACGCAGACACAGGGAGAACGTGCAGACTCCGCACAGACAGTGGGAATCGAACCCGGGTCCCCGGCGCTGTGAAGCAACAGTGCTAACCACCGTGCTAACGTGCCACCCAGCAAGCAATTAGGTACCTTGACAGTGCAATTTGCCATTTTGAAACAAGTTTTTTTTAAAATTTAGATTACTCAATTCATTTTTTCCAATTAAGGGGCAATTTAGTGTGGTCAATCCACCTACCCTGCACATCTTTGGGTTGTGGGGGTGAACCCACGCAAACACGGGGAGAATGTGTGCAGACTCCACACGGACAGTGACCCAGAGCCGGGATTGAACCTGGGACCTCGGCACCGTGAGGCAGCAGGGCTAACCCACTGCGCCACCGTGCTGCCCCATTTTGAAACACGTTATTGCATTAATTTGAGATCCTTCAATTAAATTATTCTTGGGGAGGCACTGGTGTTGTGGTATTTTTGCTGGACTAGTAACCCAGAGACCTAGGGTAATTCTCGGGGCACCCTGATTTCAAATCCCACCAGGGCAGATGGTGAAATTTGAATTCAGTAAGAATCTAGAAATAAAAGCCCAATGTTGGCCATAAAACCACTGCCGATTGTCATAAAACCCCATCTGGTTCACAAATGTCCTTTAGGGAAGGAAATCTGTCGTCCTTACCTGATCTGACCTACATGTGACTCCAGACCCATGGGAATGTGATTGCATCTTAAAATGCTCCCATGGTTGGGTAATAAATGTTCGCCCAGCCAGCGATGCCCACATCCCATGAACAGATAAAAAAATAAATTACTCTTGAGGATAAAAATCTACTGGATCTGAATTTAATCGGTCCACATGCATTCTATTGGAAGCATTAAAAGCTAATTGGCTCCTTTTCATAGATACCATGCCAGTGATGTTGCTTCAAGTCTATTATGTTCGTGTTTGATTCTTTTTCCTATTCTTTCCTCCCGATGATGTTTCTCTCCTGACAGGAATGATTCACTCTCTTCCACTTCCTTGCAAAGATCTTCACCTATCTTGTTGGTTAGACACCTGATTTACACCCTGCCCTATTTTAATTCTCCATTTAATCCAACCTGGTCAAGTGGGTTAGGTTGAGTGCTTCCAGGCCATTTGAATGTAGGGAAATGCTGCTCCAGGCTCCAATCCTGTCTCCAGACCAGGGGTTGCTGATTGGGAATCAAGAACAGACACCTTGGAACCCCACTCACATCTTGATCAGAGCAGTTAACTTCAGCACAGAACCTGGCTTTGTCTGCATGGTGTTGCTTCTCCCTGCCTCTGAAACCTCTTCCAGCTCTACAAGTCTTTGAGAACACTGCGTTCTTGCAGTCCTGTCCTCTTCAGCATCCCCAATTTCCATTGTTGGTCCTGCTCGGCCGGAAGCTCTAGAATTCACTCCTTAAACCTCTCAGCATCTCTACTTTTCTCCACTCCTTTAAGGTCGTCATTAAGAGAAAGATAGATAGTTTTTTTGAAGAATAAAGGGATTAAGGGTTATGGTGTTCGGGCCGAAAAGTGGAGCTGAGTCAACAGCCATGATCTCATTGAATGGCGGAGCAGGCTCGAGGGGCCAGATAGAACATAGAACATAGAACAGTACAGCACAGAACCTTCGGCCCTCGATGTTGTGCTGAGCAATGATCACCCCACTTAAACCCACGTAACCCGTATCCCAACAATCCCCCCATTAACCTTACACTACGGGCAATTTAGCATGGCCAATCCACCTAACCCGCACATCTTTGGACTGTGGGAGGAAACCGGAGCACCCGGAGGAAACCCACGCACACACAGGGAGGACGTGCAGACTCCACACAGACAGTGACCCAGCCGGGAATCGAACCTGGGACCCTGGAGCTGTGAAGCATTGATGCTAACCACCATGCTACCGTGAGGCCCCAAACTGGACTAGTAACCCAGAGACCTAGGGTAATTCTCGGGGCACCCTGATTTCAAATCCCACCAGGCCTACTCCTGCTCCTAGTTCTTATGTTCTTATTAAGAATGAGGGTCTGGGTTCCCCCAGCCCTTTCGAGATGGGTTGGGAGGAGGGAAGACTGCTAAAATGAGGTGGGGGGGACAGCGTTGAGAGAGGAGTGTGACATCTTTCTACCGCCATGGTCGGCAAAACCGCAAAGCACACGAAGCAGTTGACTCGGGGGGGATTGCCCGCATTTTAAGGCGGCCAAT
This sequence comes from Scyliorhinus canicula, assembly GCF_902713615.1. NCBI lineage: Eukaryota > Metazoa > Chordata > Chondrichthyes > Carcharhiniformes > Scyliorhinidae > Scyliorhinus > Scyliorhinus canicula. The sequence continues at coordinate 12,389,149 of NC_052146.1, forward strand.
GAACCGCAAAGCTGCCCAAAGGTCTTCAACAAAGAAATGTTCACTGTCAGTTAAATAGACAGTTGCTGAGAACGGGAACTGACGGAAGAACAGTGATCGGAGAAGCAGAAAGTGCAAGAGAGTGAGACACGCGGTGTTGTCTTCCAATCACAGGTTCTGCCTCTCCTATGTTCGCTGTTTCAGCTCCTCCAATCATGGATCCCCTCCCTCCTGCGCTTACTGCTGCCCATTCAAATCAAAGATTCTGTGTTCGGAGGAACAATAAAAAGCAACAGAAAGGGAATGTGGAGGAGCTGTCACGGCAAGAACGGGAGCGACTAAACCTACGGTTTGAAGAGCGGTTCCCCCTCCCGCGTTCACTGCTCTTCCGATCACAACTCTGGATGGTCCCAGGAGACTTTCAGCTGGTCAGTGGCCCATTGCCAGGCCACCAATGGGCGGTGGCTGGAGTGAGGACTTCACCATCTCGTTCTCCGTCCCTCCCCGCTCCTGGGCAATCTGACTCCTGCTGGCAGCCGCAGTGAAGTACCCGTTGTGGACGGCCACAGTGTTCGTGTTCCTGGAGTCAGCTACCTTGCTCATGTTGAAGCAATTCTCCAGGTGGACTGAGCACTGGGTTTGCCCGCTTTGTGCCTCCGTTTGAACGAGCGCTTCAGTTATTGAGTGAGTTATTTGTGATTTTAGTCATTGTTCTCATTAATATTTAGATTTCATGTTAATATTGTACGGAAATTTGGTTTCCAAGTGAGACAAAGACCAAACTAAACATTCACGTAATGTGCGTTCAAACCACTTTTTCCATCTGCTCATCGCACCAGCCGAGAGGAGCTGCGAAAGCACAAAATAAAACTTGGTTCAAAATCTGGATCCATAAACATGCATCACCCAGTTTAAAGTGAAGTTTAATTCTACCTTCATCAATGTTGGGTGTGCCCTGTCCATTGCATTGTCAGGGGTGGCACAGTGGTTAGCACTGTTGCTTCACAGCGCCAGGGTCCCAGATTCAATTCCCGACTTGGGTCACTGTCTGTGCGGAGCTGCACGTTCTCCCCGTGTCTGCGTGGGTTTCCTCTGGGTGGCCCAGTTTCCTCCCAAAAGAGGGGCTGGTTTAGCACACTGGGCTAAAATGTTGGCTTTGAAAGCAGACCAAGGCAGGCCAGCAGCAGGGTTCGATTCCCGTACCAGCCTCCCCGAATAAGCGCTGGAATGTGGTGACTAGGGGCATTTCACAGTAACTTCATTTGAACCCTGCTTGTGACAATAAGCGATTTTCATTTCATTTTTCATTTTTTAGGTGAATTGGAAATTCTGAAATCTCCCTCTGTGTACCCGAACAGGCGCCGGAGTGTGGCGACTAGAGTATTTTCACAATGACTTCATCGCAGTGTTAATGTAAGCCTACTTGTGATATTATTAAAGATTCTTATTGATTGCCTTTATTAAGACCATAAGATATAGGAGCAGAATTAGGCCACTTGGCCCATCGAGTCTGCTCCGCCATTCAATCATGGCTGATATTTTCTCATCCTCATTCTCCTGCCTTCTCCCCATAACCCCTGATCCCCTTATTAATCAGGAACCTATCTATCTCTGTCTTAAAGACACTCAATGATTTGGCCTCCACAGCCTTCTGCGGCAAAGAGTTCCACAGATTCACCACCCTCTGGCTGAAGAAATTCCTCCTCATCACTGTTTTAAAGGATCGTCCCTTTATTGTCTGGATTTGCTTCATAGAATCGTACTGGAGAAAATGATAATCCTTCTTTACAAATAAAACATACGAACTAGGATCAAGAATTGGCAATTCAGCCCCTCGAGCCCGCACTGCCATTCAGCCCCTCGAGCCCGCACTGCCATTCAGCCCCTCAAGCCCGCACTGCCATTCAGCCCCTCGAGTCCGCACTGCCATTCAGCCCCTCGAGCCCGCACTGCCATTCAATACGATCATGGCTGATCACATCTCGGCCTCAACTCCACTTTCCTGCCCGTTCTCCATAACCCTTCAACCCGTTACTAATTTAAAATCTGTCTATCTCCTCCATAAATCTACTCAATGCCCCGGCCTCCACCGCACTTTGGAGTAGTGAATTCCACAGATTCACAACCCTTCGAGTGAAGTAATTTCTCCTCATATCCTAATTACCGGGGCCTACCTGTCCGGTTAAAGTTATCAGATCTTCGGGGATCCCTAGCCATGGAGGCCTCCTTGATCCGCAACCTCAGCCATGGCCACAGCTAGTGGTGGTGTCGCCCAGGTTACCAAAATCCCAGTCCTCTGATTGGGCCTTTTAGGGTGGGGGTGGGGGGGTCGGGGGGAGGAGGTTGGTTGGCTGGACAGCTGGTTTGTGATGCACAGCACAGGCCAGCAGTGTGGGTTAAATCCCTGCATCGGCTGAGGTTATTCGTGAAGGCCCCGCCTTCTGAACCTTGCCCCCTCGACTGAGGTGTGGTGACCCTCAGGTTAAATCACCACCAGTCAGCTCTCCCCCCTCAAAGGGGAAAGCAGCCCATAGTCATCTGGGACTATGGTAACTTTACTTTAACTTGGAAGGACAGTTCATTTATTTTGAGGGAATAAAGAGTTGTTCTAGATATTGAATCAAAGTTGAATCTTGAATTAAATTATACAAAGATTGTTTATCTTGTGAGGATACTGGATCAGGGGATTTCCGATGGCAGCCATGAGCTTAGCTACCACATGACAGGGCAGCCCGGTAGCATTGTGGATAGCGCAATCGCTTCACAGCTCCAGGGTCCCAGGTTCGATTCCGGCTTGGGTCACTGTCTGTGCGGAGTCTGCACATCCTCCCCGTGTGTGCGTGGGTTTCCTCCGGATGCTCCGGTTTCCTCCCACAGTCCAAAGATGTGCAGGTTAGGTGGATTGGCCATGATAAATTGCCCTTAGTGTCCAAAATTGCCCTTAGTGTTGGGTGGGGTTACTGGGTTATGGGGATAGGGTGGAGGTGTTGACATTGGGTAGGGTGCTCTTTCCAAGAGCCGGTGCAGACTCGATGGGCTGAATGGCCTCCTTCTGCACTGTAAATTCTATGATGACAGGTGGCTCTTGCCTAGGAACTTCGGATTAGATCTTTCAACCCCGCCAAATGGGCACCAAAAGGGCAAATGTTCATGAAATTAATCCACATCCACTGCTGTACCAACCAGGATGCCGACGAGCCATCAAACGGGCTGCAAGGGCTGGTTTAGCACACAGGGCTAAATCGCTGGCTTTGAAAGCAGACCAAGGCAGGCCAGCAGCATGGTTCGATTCCCGTACCAGCCTCCCCGAACAGGCGCCGGAATGTGGCGACTAGGGGCTTTTCACAGTAACTTCATTTGAAGCCTACTTGTGACAATAAGCGATTTTCGTTTATTTCATTTCAAGAGCAGGGAGAGGAAAACCTTGACCACTAAAAAGGGAGACCGCGACCTAATGGCCGAGAAATGAACAAATCATCTTGTTGTCCACTCTGTAGAGGTTTTAGAGAGGCACCCTTTCAGGAACAACCTGATATTCCTTCTGTCTTGTCAGTCGCAAATCCTATGGCAAAACTGCCAAAACTACAGACAGACCTGGCTCCTCCCAGTAATCACATCATTTGTATCCCACTAAGATGTCACTTGACCTGCTTAGCTGGGACTAAACACCATCCTTCAAATTATGTATGCACTAGGGAACCTCCAAAAGCATAGACAATATTCTATTAGCCAGGTATAAGTGAACAATGAAATGGTTACATTCCATAATCACCTCACTGTTATGACACCTTAACTACAGCTTTAGCCGACCCACTGCCTGTGAATCTGAAAGCATTGTTTTTAATCACACTGCTCCAGCAAAGTGTAAACTATAATATGTAACAATTTCCTATAATCATCACAATCTCGACTGGTAAGGTGATCAAATAACCTTACAGAAAAGGTGGGATTTACTTTCCTGTGATCTTCTGGCTTTAAGAAACCCAAAACAAGCCGGAACATTTTAAACAAATATGGGCAGTGTTTTTTTTTCCTCAAAGAAATTCTCTTTGAACTAAAGGGTGCTCTTGGCAAACTGGCAGCTTTGTGTAGAATTTGACTCTCACAGGTAATTAGGAGGCTCGGAAAACCTAATGCACTTGTCAGCCTGACTGAAAGGTGAGGATCAGCCAGTGATATTGGTTCTGAAACACTTAAGGCTTTGTTGCTGTGTGCTCACAGTTACACAGGACAATAGAGGATGCCTTCTGCAGAGGGACAGAAGGAAGTCCCAGGACGAAGCCATGACAACCCACAAGGTTTAGCCAATGGCCTTCCAGCTGCAGAATGCACTCGTGAGGGAGTAAATCTGAGACACAACCCAGAAGTCGATGGGGCAGGGCAATGCACGGCAAGGAAACGCCAGTCAGGAACAAGAACGTGAAACTATATACCACCTTGAACTTTCCCAAAGCGTGTGACAGGAGCATTAGCAAACAACATTTGACACCGAGCCACACGAAGAGACATTTTCGACTGGTGACTAAAATCGCGGTCAAAGAGGTAGGTTTTGAGGGGTAGCTTAAAGGAAGACGAGTGGTTTTGGGAGGATCTGCCGGAAACCATGCAATTAAAGGATGTTGGATAAATGGAGTCCATGGGCGGGTTTTCCGCCCTTCCCCGGTGGTCTGTTTTGTGGCGGCGGAGGCAGCGGGGGTGGGGGTCTACCGTCGGCAGGAACAGAAGATCCCACCAATGGGAATGGCCGGATCATTTTGGTCAATTATTTTTTTTTTGCGTTTGAGGAATGACATCACAACTGAGCTGAATAATGGGAGAAAGAGAGAATGTGTATATGAAGTGGCGCCACTGTTGTAATGGAGGCCAAAGCGGTTGTCCACTTGCAAAAAACAAGACCCAAGAACAGCAATGTTTTCTTTTTGAATTCGCTTTTACGGGATGTGGGCTTCGCTGTTCAGGCCAGAATTTGTTGCCCATCCCTAAATGCCCTTCAGAAGGTGGTGGTGAGCTTGCTTCCCAGACCACTGCAGTCCCTGTGGTGTAGGTATACCCACTGTGCTGTTGGGAAAAGAGTTCCAGGATTTAGCCCCAGCGACGGCGAAGGAACGGCCAATATATTTCCAGGCCAGGGTGGTGAGTGACTTGCAGGGGAACGTGCAGGTGGTGGGGTTCCCAGGTATCTACTGCCCTTGTCCTTCTAGATGGTAGTGGTCTTGGGTTTGGAAGTTGTTGCAGCTGTTACAAGGAGGCATAACTATAAGATTCAGGGTGGGAGATATAGGAGGGATGTCCGAGGTAGGTTCTTTACTCAGAGAGTGGTTAGGGTGTGGAATGGACTGCCTGCTGTGATAGTGGAGTCGGACACTTTAGGAACTTTCAAGCGGTTATTGGATAGGCACATGGAGCACACCAGAATGACAGGGAGTGGGATAGCTTGATCTTGGTTTCGGACAAAGCTCAGCACAACATTGAGGGCCGAAGGGCCTGTTCTGTGCTGTACTGTTCTATGTTCTATGGAGCCTTGGTGAGTTACTGCAGCGCATTTTCTAGATGGTACACACGGCTGTCACTGCTGGTGGTGGAGAGTTTGAATGTTTGTGGAAGGGGTGCCAGTCCTGGATGGTGTCAAGCTTTTTGAATGTTGCTGGAGCTGTACTTACCCAGGCAAGTGGAGAGTACTCCATTACACTCCTGACTTGTGCCTTGTAGATGGTTGACAGACCTTGGGGTGTCAGGAGGTGAGTTACTCGCCGCAGGATTTCTGACCTCTCACCTGCTCTTGTAGTCACAGTGTTTATAGTCCAGTTCAGTTTCTGATCAATGGTAACCCCCAGGATGTTGATAGTGTGTTATTCAGGAATGGTCATTGTGAATATCAAGTGGCGATGGTTTAATTCTCTCTTATTGGGGATGATCATTGCCTGGCACTTGTGAGGCGCGAATGTAACGTGCCACTTGTCAGCCCAAGCCTGGTTATAGTCCAGGTCTTGCTGCATTTGGACATGGACTGCTTCATTATCTGAGGAGTTGCGAATGGTGGTGAATATTGTGCAATCATCAGCGAACATCCCCACATCTGATCTTATGATGGAACGAATGTCATTGATAAAGCAGCTGAAGATGGTGGGGCCTAAGACACTCCCTGAGCAACCCCTGCAGTGATTTCCTGGGACTGGGATGACTGACCTCCAATAACCACAACCATCTTCCTTTGTGTTAGAGTAGAGTTCCCCCCCTGGTTCCCATCGACTGTGATAATGACCAGATAATCTCTGTTCCAAGTGTTGGTTGAGGGGTAAATATTATCTGGTGGAAATATTGGGCTGGGATTTCGGAAGGTCCCTGAAAGTGGAAACAGAGGTGGATGGGCCCAAAATCACCCAGCACCAGCTGACTTGCTGTTTTGGCTGTATCTGTTTCCGGGCTATTTTTAAGGAAGCTAATCCCATGGGCTCACAGATGGAGGGCAGTTTGCTGACATTCAACGGTCGAGTGAGGCCTATAATCAGGTACCAAATGGAGATTTGGCGTGGCCAATTTGGCGTGCTCCGGACGTCCTGCTCCTGACACAATAAGCCAGCCCATTGACTTCAGTGGAAACGCAAGAATCTGGAGAGCTGTTGGTATATCCCCCGGGGCCGACCTGATCGATCTGCCGGTGGAGCTCGTGGAATATGAGCTACCACACTGACGGTCAGAGGCCCAATAGTGGGCTCATCCATTTCCCGAGATAAAGGGCGGCCCAAGGGGGAACAGGCATCTTTGGGAAGTCCCGGCTGGGACAATGGGTGTCATTTGCTGCTGTATTTTCTTACTGGGAGTAGGAAATAAACTACCTTAACTTACCTTTTCGGAACTCCTCTTTGATTGCAATCATGTAAAACTCATTTAAACTATCGCAACAAAGTCTGAGTTACCCACAGGTAATCGCTATCTTCCCCCAAAAAGGAGCTAAAAGCTGCCGAACTTGTCAAAGTGACTAAAACGTCCAAAAAGATAAATCATAACACGTTGGAGACAGAATTTCGGGAAGAAAACACAAAGCTTCTAAACTTGAGGTCACCCTAAACTCCACTGTCTGTGTCTTAACTGTCATGTGAGAGTACCTTTAAGAAAACGGCGTTTAATAAATATACCTTTAAGAAAACGGTGTTTAATAAACGTACCTTTAAGAAATGAGTGTTTACCAGGGATGTCAGAGTGTGGGTGGAGCTGGGCTGCCTGTCGGCTTTTTACTTTCGTTTTAGGCTGTTTGCTGCAGGGTGCGTTTTAGTTGCTTTTTCAGTATTGGAGCAGAAGCCAGACAGAGCAGGTGTACTGTTGATCTCTCTGCCATGAAAAGACTACCTCTTGATCATTTGGTGAATTCAGAATTATTACTGTTTTCAATAGTGAATTTAAACCTAATGTGCTTCTGTTAAAAGGTGTTTCTTTTGTCTTCTGGATGTTGTTTGGGAAGTTATTAAGGATTACTTAGTGTTGTATTCTTTGAGGGTTGTGTTTGAATTAATGGTTGCTAAGATGTTCACTGTATGTTTTAGAAAGGTTAACTTGAGTTCATAGAATAGACATTGTTTTGCTTTAAAAAAATACTTTTCCATTTCTGCTGTACCACACCTGTAGAGTGGGCCGTGTGCTCCCCATACCACAATCTATTAAAAGTTGTGGGTCAGGTGAACTCCATGATACACTTTGGGGTTCTCTAAACCCTGGCTCATAATATAATTCACACCAATTCCCATTCATAGAATCATAGAATTAACAGTGCAGAAGGAGGCCATTCAGCCCATCGAGTCTGCACCGGCCCTTGGAACAATCACCCTACCTAAGCCCACAGCTCGACCCTATCCTGGTAACCCACCTCGACCTGGTAACCCCACCTAACCTTTTTTTTTTCAACACTAATGACAATTTAGCATGGCCAAGCCACCCAACCTGCACATCCTTGGACTGTGGGAGGAAACCGGAGCACCCGGAGGAAATCCACGCACACACGGGGAGAACGTTCAGACTCCAGACAGACACTGACCCAAGCTAGGAATTGAACCTGGGACCCTGTAGCTGTGAAGCACTGTACAACCATGCTGCCCTACTCTATCACCCATCATCTAAGATTCCTCTGTCACCCTGAGCTCACTGACCGACAATGGCTCCCAGTCAAGCAACGTCTCGATTTTACAATTCTCATCTAGTTTTCCAGTCCCTCCGTGGTCTCTCCCCTCCCTATCAGCGCATTGGGCTAAACAGCTGGCTTGTAATGCAGAACAAGGCCAGCAGCGCGAGTTCAATTCCCGTACCGGCCTCCCCAAACAGGCGCCAGAATGTGGCGACTAGGGGCTTTTCACAGTAACTTCATTGAAGCCTACTCGTGACAATAAGCAATTATTATTATTATTATCATCACTGTCATCTCCTCCAGCCCCACAGCCTTCATCAATATCTGCACTCCTCTAATCCAGGGCTTTTGAATTGCTCTTCCATTGACGGCCGTGCCATCAGCTGCAAGATCCCAAGCTTTGGAATTCCCTCAATAAACATCTCCATCTCTTTATCTCACTTTCTCCTTTAAAGAATCCATAAAACTTGCTTCTTTGACCAAGCTTTTGGTCCTCTGATCTAACACCCCTTTATGTGGCTCAATATCACATTTTGTTCTTGTGAAGCACATTGCGACATTCTATTATGTTAAAGGCGCCGTACAAAATATAAGTTGTTGCTGTAATGTTTCAGGTACAAACAGGAGGCATCCCTAAAAGGCTTTATACCTGAAATATTAGCTGACTCTGGCCTATATCTTAATTTGTGCAATATCTGTTCACCCCTCACTCATAAGAACATAAGAACTAGGAGCAGGAGTAGGCCATCTGGCCCCTCGAGCCTGCTCCGCCATTCAATGAGATCATGGCTGATCTTTTGTGGACTCAGCTCCACTTTCCGGCCCGAACACCATAACCTTTAATCCCTTTATTCTTCAAAAAACTATCTATCTTTATCTTAAAAACATTTATTGAAGGAGCCTCAACTGCTTCACTGGGCAAGGAATTCCATAGATTCACAACTCTTTGGGTGAAGAAGTTCCTCCTAAACTCAGTCCTAAATCTACTTCCCATTATTTTGAGACTATGCCCCCTAGTTCTGCTTTCACCCGCCAGTGGAAACAACCTGCCCGCATCTATCCTATCTATTCCCTTCATAATTTTATATGTTTCTATAAGATCCCCCCCCATCCTTCTAAATTCCAACGAGTACAGTCCCTCACAGTCACTCCTGTGCTTACTGATCTACATTGGCTCTGGGTCTGACCACATCTAGATTTTAAAGTTGTCATTGTGGTTTTTGAACCCCTCCACGACCTTGCACGGCCTACTGGGATCTTTGTGCTCCTGCAATTCTGACCTTTTCCACATCTATAATACTCTCCACTTAACCATTGGTAGCCCTGCCTTCAATTGCCCACACCCCGAACCTCGGAATGCTCTCCCTGAGCCTTTCCACTTTTCCAACGCTCCCTCTCTCTTCTTTGAAGATGATGTGGAAAAGCCGGCGTTGGACTGGGGTGAGCACAGTAAGAAGTCTTAAAACACCAGGTTAAGGTCCAACAGGTTTGTTTGGAATCACTAGCTTTCGGAGCACGGCTCCTTCATCAGGTGAGCGTAGCTACGCTCCGAAAGCTAGTGATTCCAAATAAGCCAGTTGGACTTTAACCAGGTGTTGCAAGACTTCTTACTGTTCCTTAAAGGTGGACCGTAAAACCTATATTTGGTCAAGGTTCTGCTCACCTGTTGTAACGTCTCCTTATGTCCCCTAAAAAGCTCCCTCTGCGCTTTTCACAGTAACTTCATTGAAGCCTACTTGTGACAATAAGCGATTATTATTATGTGACTTGAGGTCAAATTTTGTATACTAATGCTCCTGTGCAACACCTCAAGATGTTTTTTTTTAATTTAGATTACCCAATTATTTTTTCCAATTAAGGGGCAATTTAGCGTGGCCAATCTACCTACTCTGCACATTTTTGGGTTGTGGGGGTGAAACCCATGCAGACACGGGGAGAATGTGCAAACTCCACACGGACAGTGACCCAGAGCCGGGATCGAACCTGGGACCTCAGCGCCGTGAGGCAGCTGTGCTAACCACTAGGCCACCATGCTGCCCACCTCAAGATGTTTTGACTAGTTTAAAGAAATGCTATCTAAATGCAAGCTATTGTTGCTTAAAGGTGCCGTGGGTCATCCTATCAGTACCGTACGTTGGGTAGCCGGGAACAAATATGTGTTGCATTCATCCCAGCACCAAATTCTTTTCGCATAGCCAGACCTTTTAAGGTCTGCATTCAAAAGTGCTGTGTCTGAATTAGCCAAGAGCCATTTAACATTACCACCCTCAGAGATTGTCGACTTTACTCAGGGAAGGGAAGGGATGACACACAAGGCCTTGGGCTACATTCTTTCTTCGCAGCAAAGAATAGCAGAACCTGAAACCTCTTGCTGGATTTCATTTCTCAGTCTCATCACAACTTTGCAGAATGTATTTTCTTTCAGCCCTGTCAGCCAAACATCTAAATTTGTCTAGTTTAAGAGTATTTGAAAGAGTTCCTGTTGTTGTCAACAGGAACAGAGCACAAAAATTAGGCGCACCAGGCCGTTTCTTTGCAACAACGAAAGCGAACAATGTAATCCTTCGCATTGTGTCAAGCCCACACATAAGGCATCATCTTGGCTTCTTGCTATCAGGATCTGTGGGAGTTCTCAACCCATTCCACAACTCAGTTGTATGCTTGTGTGGGAACATGATTACCATTATCTGTGCAAGTAGAAATAAGCTGCTCTCCCCCCTCAAAGGGGCTGACTGTTGGTGATTTAACCTGAGGAGCACCACACCTAAGACAAGGGACAAGGTTGAGAAGGTGGGACCTTCATGAGTAATCACAGCCGGTATGGGAATCGAACCCCTGTCGCTGGCCTGTGCTCTGCATCACAAACCAGCTGTCCGACCAACTGAGCTAAACTATTAACTCTGCAATTAACAACTCTCCCTAGACAGGGTGTCATGGCCTGGATGATAAAGCATTACATTGGAGCAAGCAAGCTCCAACAATTCTCTCCTTTGCATCACAAGGGGTGCAACTACGCTCATTAAGGATGGAACCTGAGTTGTGTCATCGACTTGCCAAGTTCCAATCATCCGTAGGGCTAATCTGTGGCAATGCTCGTACAGGTAAAATCATAATTAAATCCAAGGTTGACATATTACAAAACAATGCTTTAATTGTTTTAATTACCAAATTGCGATCAGAGGGTGTGCTGCCTGTTGTAACCTGCCTGGTAACCTATTGGGTAGGGACAATTGGTTACCTCTTGGGTTTATTTTAGTTTATTGTTAGTTCCTTTGTGCAAAAAAACAACCAAGGCAATTCTGAAACTGTTGCGTAAAACAATAAACAGGCAACAACACGGTAACGTCACCAACATTCTACATTTACAAAGAAGACCAACTAAATTACAGAACAATGCCATGAACCAGAAAATGGGCAACAGCACAATGAAGGTACCAGCATCCAAATCTACCCACTGTTCCCTCCCTACCCCGCAGCTCCCGACAGAAGACTCGCATCAGTGGAAAGCCGCTTTCAGCAAGCAATACTACACAATCGGCAACAGGAAAACTCTCCCTCCCTCCTCTCAGGTCAATTGGTAGAAACTCTCTCTCATCCTCAACTGAGTATTGCTCCAGGACAAGGACAGCTTCTTCCAATGAGTCATCTTGTTCTCCTGACCTCAAACTCCGAAGACACACAGCCCCCTCACATTGGTATCATGCCCAACCTCCACCATGAGATCCTTGCCCAAGCCCCCATTGCACTTTCCAATCTCCTGAGAGATTGAATTTCACCCTTTCCCCCACTTGGAGAGACGTCCATTTACCCATTGAGCCATCAAGTGGGCAAATTTGACATTGACTATTCCCTGCTGTTGCTTTGGGACTTTTAAAATCCTTTCACAGGATATCATAGACAATCAATCAGTGCAGAAGGAGGCCATTCGGCCCATCAAGTCTGCACCAGCTCCTGGAAAGAGCACCCTACCCAAGGTCAACACCTCCACCCTATCCCCATAACCCAGTAACCCCACCCAACACTACGGGCAATTTTGGACACTAAGGGCAATTTAGCATGGCCAAGCCACCTAACCCACACATCTTTGAACTGTGGGAGGAAACCAGAGCACCTGGAGGAAACCCACGCACACACGGGGAGAACGTGCAGACTCCGCACAGACAGTGACCCAAGCCGGAATCGAACCTGGTACCCTGGAGCTGTGAAGCAATTGTGCTGTCCACAATGCTACCGTGCTGGCATCACTGGCAAGGCTGACATTTGTCCCCAACTGTGTGACATGTTAGGCCAATGCTGTGGGGTGTGGAGTCCCAATCAGGTCAGGATGGCCGATTTCCTTCCCTCTGAACTTTTTATTGACAACAACTGTGATACATTGTTGAAACTAGCTTAATTATTAATTGAATTTACATTCCACCATCAGCCACGATGGGATTTGAACTCACGTGCCCAGAGTATAACCTGGGCTCCTGGATTACTAGTCCAGCGACATTACCACTTGACCACCATCTCCCTATAGAATGGACATTTCGGCAATGTCCCACATCCTCAGACAGCGCAATGGCCACTATTCATTAATCAATGACAACATAAGAACTGCATCGCATGACCACAGCACTCAAGTTGTTGGACAATTATGGACAACACAACAACCAACTGCAGTCCACTGAATATTCGGCTTGAATCTTTAAACTATGTCTGTGACAAATCCCTACAATTGAATCCATTCCTGTATTTCTGTCAGTTTGGTTGGATGTAAACAATCCCATGGTACTACTTTAAAGGAGAACAGGAGAAATCTCCCTGGAACCTTGGCCAATATTTATCCCTCAGTCAACAACACCGAAAATGGATTATCTGGTTACTTGTGGGTGTTTGCTGAGGGAATTTTGGTTTGCTACGTTACCAACAGTGTCTATACTTCAAGAAATATTTTCTGGGCTGTAAAATGTTTGGTGGTCATGGAAAGCACTTTCGAAATGCAAGGTTGGGACCGCGGCCTTCTGGGATTACCTGGGGGGAAACCAGCGGCAAATGTCAAAACCAGAATCAATTTACCAACCAAACCTGTTGGATCCACACAGGGAGCCGTTGCCACTCACGAGATTTGCGACGCACAAAACGTCTCGTGAGATTCAACGTCGTGATCTGGATCTCTCTCTCGCTGGGCGAGACCCAGATATGCATATTTCCAACGAGCCATTAGGCATACTTAACTATGCGTTTGCCCGATTTACCCAGCGCCCAGGATCCACCAGTCACGCCTGTGGAGACCACCCCGGGTGCTATTTAGTACTGGCCCACACCTGGGGGAGTCGCCCACGCCATTAGAGACTGCCCTGTGGTCAGGCATTGGGCAGGGTGGCACTCTGGACACTCCTCTGGCACCTTGGCACCTTGGTACTGCCAGGATGTAAGGGGCACTGCCAGGGTGCCAGGCTGCCAGTACCAAGGTGCCCGGGTACCAGATTGCCCATGCCAGAGGTCGGGCCCGTGGGTGCCCTGCTCATTAGAGGTGGGGTGAGGAGGGGGCTCGAGGACTCCGGAAGAGGTAGTTAGGTGAAGTGGAGGGGTCCGGAGGTGGCGGTGTGGTCTCCAATGATCGGGGCTGCCTTTAAAAATGGCGGCTCAATCTGCGAGTAGCCTCCGCGAGCTCGTCGGTGCAGGAAATGGCTAACGTGCGGCCTTGAGGCCTTGATGGGGAGTTCCTCACCGAGGCCACAAGAAACAGCAAAGTGTTGTTGGATAGCGGGGTCTTGGATAGCTGTAGGTGCCGAGAAACACCGTGGTAACCGCGCCATTCAGCAGCCTTGAACTCAAGTCCGCTGAAGCAAGTCTGATGCCCCCTCTTGTGGGAGAATTTAGTACTAGGGGGTCACGGTTTTTTAAAAAAGGAGTCCCCCATTTAAGACAGAAATGAGGAGAATTATTTTCTCTCAGAAAGTTGTGAGTCCCTTCTCCCTCGAAAGGTGGTGGAAGCAGATTTGTGAATATTGAGAAGTCAGAGGTATATATATCCTTGAAGACAAAAGCAAATTACTGCGGAGGCTGGAATCCGAAACAAAAACAGAAAATACAGGACAATCTCAGCAGGTCTGGCAGCGTCTGTGGAGAGAGAATGGAGCTGACGTTTCGAGTCTGGATAATAATAATCTTTATTGTCACAAGTAGGCTTACATTAACACTGCAACGAAGTTGCTGTGAAAAGCCCCTAGTCGCCACATTCCGGCGCCTGTTCGGGTACACAGAGGGAGAATTCAGAATGTCCAAATTACCTCACAGAACAATGGGAGGAAAAACAGATCAATGGAAGAAATGAAAATAAAAATAAATTGAGCGGAATAATAATGGGATGAAAGTGGAGGAGAGAGTTCACAGTCTGCACACCTTTGGTTTGGAGCAAATGAGACGTGCTGAAAGAGTGAGACTCAATGCGCCGAATGGCCTCCTTCTGCTCAGTAACTTCTGTGAGAGGACAAGTTCAACCAGACTGAGGAGAGTGGTGGTGGATGGGGATTGTTCAGGCCTCTGTTCGAGGAAAAAGCGGAGAGCCCTCAGACCATCCTGGTGGGGAATGGAGGGATAGAGGGATTGGATATCCTGGTGGGGAATGGAGGGATAGAGGGATTGGACATCCTGGTGGGGAATGGAGGGAGAGAGGGATTGGACATCCTGGTGGGTGGGGAATGTGGGTATAGAGGGATTGGACATCCTGGTGGGGAATGGAGGTATAGAGGGATTGGACATCCTGGTGGGGAATGGAGGTATAGAGGGATTGGACATCCTGGTGGGGAATGGAGGTATAGAGGAATGGACATCCTGGTGGGGAACGGAGGTATAGAGGGATTGGGCATCCTGGTGGGGAATGGAGGTATAGAGGGATTGGACATCCTGGTGGGGAATGGAGGGAGAGAGGGATTGGGCATCCTGGTGGGGAATGGAGGGATAGAGGGATTGGACATTCTGGTGGGGAATGGAGGTATAGAGGGATTGGACATCCTGGTGGGGAATGGAGGTATAGAGGGATTGGACATCCTGGTGGGGAACGGAGGCATAGAGGGATTTGACATCCTGGTGGGGAATGGAGGGATAGAGGAATGGACATCCTGGTGGGGAATGGAGGGAGAGAGGGATTGGACATCCTGGTGGGGATTGGGGGTATAGAGGGATTGGGCATCCTGGTGGGGAATGGAGGTATAGAGGGATTGGACATCCTGGTGGGGAATGGAGGTATAGAGGGATTGGACATCCTGGTGGGGAATGGAGGTATTGAGGGATTGGACATCCTGGTGGGGAATGGAGGGATAGAGGGATTGGACATCCTGGTGGGGAATGGAGGTATAGAGGGATTGGACATCCTGGTGGGGAATGGAGGTATAGAGGGATTGGACATCCTGGTGGGGAATGGAGGGATAGAGGGATTGGACATTCTGGTGGGGAATGGAGGTATAGAGGGATTGGACATCCTGGTGGGGAATGGAGGTATAGAGGGATTGGACATCCTGGTGGGGAACGGGGGTATAGAGGGATTGGACATCCTGGTGGGGAATGGAGGGAGAGGGATTGGACACCCTGGTGGGGAATGGAGGGATAGAGGGATTGGGCATCCTGGTGGGGAATGGAGGTATAGAGGGATTGGATATCCTGGTGGGGAATGGAGGTATAGAGGGATTGGACATCCTGGTGGGGAATGGAGGGATAGAGGGATTGGACATTCTGGTGGGGAATGGAGGTATAGAGGGATTGGACATCCTGGTGGGGAATGGAGGTATAGAGGTATTGGACATCCTGGTGGGGAACGGGGGTATAGAGGGATTGGACATCCTGGTGGGGAATGGAGGGATAGAGGGATTGGACATCCTGGTGGGGTATGGAGGGATAGAGGGATTGGACATTCTGGTGGGGAATGTGGGTATAGAGGGATTGGATATCCTGGTGGGGAATGGAGGGATAGAGGGATTGGACATCCTGGTGGGGTATGGAGGAATAGAGGGATTGGACATCCTGGTGGGGAATGGAGGTATAGAGGGATTGGACATCCTGGTGGGGAATGGAGGTATAGAGGGATTGGACATCCTGGTGGGGAATGGAGGTATAGAGGGATTGGACATCCTGGTGGGGAATGGAGGAATAGAGGGATTGGACATCCTGGTGGGGAATGGAGGAATAGAGGGATTGGGCATCTGCTTTCATCCCATTTTTATTTCTATCAATTTATTTTTCTTTTCATTTCTTCCATTGATCTGTTTTACCCTCACCATTGTTCCCCCTCCCCCACTCCACTTGGGCCAACTGGTCCTAGTTGGCCTTTGACACATCGCTCACCTTTGTTCTGCCGTTCACATATTCTAATCTCTTTATGTGCCCCATGTGGTGAACCACTGTTATTGTTGTTCCACTGTTACTTACAGCGCTTTATATATTCTCTGTTACTGTTTGTTCCATTGTTACTCACTGTGTTATATATTGTTGTTCTTCCGTGGCTCAGCCCCACTGGGTGTTGTATATAGTTGGCTGATCTGTAGCCTTTCCTCCAGTCTGTGTTCAGCAGCTGACAGGCTAAATCTCAGAGTATTAAAACCATTACTTGGTTTTCTACAACTTGCCTCGTGTGTAATTGATGGTGCATCACCCCAACAGCACCCTTCTTAGTCTTAATCACCACCATTTCCATTCCTTTTGTCTTCTGTCCTTGACATCGTGTGTCAATCTCCACCTATCGCTGGACCCCTATCTCGCGCCCCTCCCCCCCCCCCCCCCCCACCCCCCTCCTCCCCACCACCACCACCCCCCAACACACTATAAATCTGTTCCTATTTCCAGCTCTCTCCCACTTTGGCAAAGAGTCTCCAGACTCGAAGCGCTTGCCCACTTCTCTCTTCACAGATGCTTCACTTGACCTGATGTAGGAGCTGTGATTCGAACACTTATGATTTCAAATGAACCTGTTGGACTTTAACCTGGTGTTGTCAGACCTCTTACTGTGTGCACAGATGCTGTCAGACGTGCTGAGATTGTCCAGGATTTCCTGTTTTTGTTGCATATATATTCTAGATTAACATGGGAGTGAAAGGTTATCATAGAGTAGGGGTGGTTACAGATAGATCTGCCAATGTCTTGAATGGCAGGACAGGCTCGAGCGGCTGAGTGGCCTACGCCTGCTCTTTATTTACATGCTCGTATGAGTTAACGTTTCAGATCGATGACACTTCATTACAACTGGGAAAAGTTGGAGATGTTGGAGGTTTTAAGCAGGCGAAATGGAGTTGCTGGGCAAAAGGGAAGACCTGTGATCTGGTGGGAGTCTGGAGTAGAAGCTCCCGCTGCCCACCAATGAGAGGTCACCGCCCTGAGTGGTGGCACACCCCCCCCCCCCCCCCCCCCCACCTCCCACATCATCGTGTTGGGTCCCTAAGGTTGTAAAGTGCCTAATCAAACGGGGTGGTGGGGGGTGGGGGAGGTGCTGTTACTTGAGCTTGCATTGAATTTATTGGAACACTGCTGGATGCCAAGGACTGCGACGTCAGTATGAGAGCAAGATGGAGAATGAAAACGCCAGGCCAACTGGATGCCCACAGTTACATTTGCACATCGAACCGGGGTGTTCTGCAAAGTGGCCACCCAATCTGCATTCGGGACCCCCTCCCCCACTTGTCGAACAGGTAGGCTACTGCAACAGCCCAGCGGGGGACGTCGTCAGTGTCTAACCCGGTCTTTTCACCTTTCTCCCATTTGATTCCAGCTTTTCCCATGTGCCCATTGACCAGATACGCAAAGAAATGTGTCACCTCCATCCATCAATCTTCACTCTCTTACTGGTAACCTGGTGTCCCTCTGTTTGCTTGTGTTACAAATGACGTAGGCCATTCAGCCCATCGAGTCCACTTTTCCCAATCCCCTGCCTTGGTCCTCAGCCAATTGAAATCCCTCTAGTACTGCCATCAGGTTTGACCATGAGACCATAAAGCATAAAAGCAGAATTAGGCCACTCGGCCCATCGAGACTGCTCCGCCATTCAATCATGGCTGATATTTTTCTCATCCCCATTCTCCTGCCTTCTCCCCATAACCCCTGACCACCCTCATTAATCAAGAACCTATCTATCTCAGACACTCAGTTGATTTGAGCAGGACACTGATGAGGTGTGGGAGCTAAAACCTCCTGAAGAGGCCTGGGTTTTCCCATCCACTTCGGCCCGCCCCACATTGACCGTCCCCTTCATTCAAAATGATTGATGACGCAATCCTGCCACAATGACGTGCGTGCTCCAGTTGTAAACAGGAGCAGCTGTGATTGAATGTGGAAAGGTTACGGCATTACTCTGAAGTATATATAAAAGAACCGATTTCCTCCTGGGGCGGTGGGGGGGGGGGGGGGGGGGGGGGGGGGGGGGGAGGGGGTGTGTGTGTGTGGGGGGGGTAGCTGAGGTGGGAGTCTGCGCCTGCGATCTCCGGATTTTGTGAATAACCCTGGGGTAAGGTAAGGCCGGCTCCAGATTCCTCCTTTACTTGGTGAACGAGGAATTAATGATGTCAAAATTGACCCCTTCCACTTTTAAAGAGCAGCCAGCGTGTCATAAGCACACACTGCTCCGATAGACAGGTCTCATTGTGTGATCATTCTTAAATAAATAATTTCACCTCTCGAAAATTCCCAGATTTTTGTCATCTTGTAAAACTGAATGAAACTAATTGTGAAGGATGATTTGGATTCAATGATTAATTACCTTCAGATGAGTGCAGTCATGCCCACATAACATCTTCAAGGAACATAACTGACAATCTTTAAACATCTTTGGCTTACTCATAGCTCCCAACATACCAAACTGCGGATTAACCTTGAGTCACCAAATTGCCTCCGAAGCCCATATTTGCGCGAGATGTTTGATTTGTTCGAGCGTTGAACCCGCGACCTTCTTTGTCGGTAATATATTTGAAAGATCAGAATCACAGAGTTGTTACGGGGCAGAAGGGAGGCCATTTGGCCCATCCTGTTTCCACTGGTCTCCAAACGGCCATCGTGACATAAAGCCATTCCCCTGCCTTTTCCCCGCACCCCTGCACATTGTTTCTACTCAAGTAACCATCTAACGCCCTCTTGAATGGCTCGATTGAACCTGCCCCCACCACACTTCCAGGCCGTACATTCCAGACCCGAATCACTCGCTGTGTAAAGTGGATTTTCTCACCTCACATCTGCCTCTTTTGCAAATCACTATAAATCTGTGCCCTCTCGTTCTCCATCCTTTTACGAGCGGGAGCAATTTCCCTCTATCTATTCTGCGCAGCCCCCTCATGATTTTGAGCATCTCCATCAAATCTCCTCTCGGCCTTCTCCTCTCGAAGGAGAACAGACCCAACCTCTCCAATCTATCCTCATCACTGAAGTTTCTCAACCTTGGAACCATTCTTGTCAACCTCTTCTGTACTCTCTCCACTGCGTCCACATCCTCCCTATAGTGTGGCGCCTGTTTGGTTATGCTCTTGACGTAGCATAAGCTGCTTCCTTGATGCGCACTCTGACAAAGGAAGGTTCAGACTTGGAGATAGCTTTAACACATTTATTAAACTGTTAAGAATTCTCCTACTTGGATTCGACTCTCCTGTTAATCCAGCTATAGCTACTCAGACTGACGAACCAGTCTGCTACAATCCACGTGGTGGGTGTGATGTGTTTCAAATCAACCCTGTGTACTCACTGAGTGTCTCCACTGGAAAGAGGAAGATCATGTGTGCTGTGTCCTTTATATATGGGTTGGTGTAATGCCCTCCTGTGGTGGTGTCACCTCTGTGTGTATCGTGAATGCCCATTGGTCGTGTCCTATCTTACTGGCCTATTGGTTGAGTGTCTGTGTGTCATGTCTCTGGTGCTCCCTCTAGTGTCTATCAGTGCCCAGAACTGCACACAATATTCCAGCTGAGGTCTAACCTGTGATTAGAATAAGTTCAGCATAACCTCCCTGCTCTTGTATTCTATCCCCCTATTAATAAATCCCAAAATAGTCTCTGCTTTATTAACTGTTCTCCACTTGTAATGCCACCTCCAATGGTCGTTACACATAGACACAGTTTAGCACTGGTGTTCACAAACAGGGACCAGGCGGAACGGCACTTGGGGCGGGGGGGGGGGGTGGTTCCGAGGTGATTAAAGGCCTCTGGGTGGTCAGCTTCTGGGCAGGGTGGTACCCTGGCACTGCTAGTGCCACCTGGCCATCCAGACACTCTGGCAGTGCCAGCCTGGGTGCCAAGGAACTGCCAGGATGCCAGGCTGGTGGTGCCACAGTGATATTTTGGCCATGCCGGGGATTGGGCCCAGTGCTGCCCTGCCCTTATTAGGTGGGGTGTGGGGGGGCTCGAGGACCCCCCCCCCCAACAATTAAGTGTGGCCATTGGGGAGCTCCGGATGCCTCGTTGGAGGATCGCGACACTGGGGCGTCATTTAAAAATGGCACCCCGATCTCTTACTGCACTGACAAGTGGAGCTCGGAGGTAAAGGTAAGTGTAGCCTCAGCGGGGAAGGTCCCACCAAGGCCTGAAAAACTAACAGAATTCCGAAATACCGCTAAACCCATCCACAACAGGACTCGTTTGTTCCCCCGGTTAAATTGCAGGGGCACTGTTTTCTGTTATTCCATTAGTCCCTTTTATTCCATAAGCTATCACTTTTCTCAGAAGACTGTTGTGTGGCACTGTATCAAATGTCTTTTGGAAGTCCATGTACACCACATCAACAGCATTACCCTCATGGCCCCGTTCTGTTACCTCCTCAAAAAACTGCAGGCCAATGGTTAAACACGATTTCCCTTTTAGAAATCCATGCTGGCTCTTCCTAATCAACTCGTGTTTTTCCATGTGACTAATTGTGTCCCGATTAATTGCTCCTAGTAAGCAACCCCGCCACTGAAGTGAAACTGACTGGTCTGAAATGGTTGGGTGCTCCCTGACGACTCTTTTTGAACAGGGGAGAAATGTTTGCAGTTCTCCAGTCCTCTGGCACCTCTCCTGAGTCCAGGGAGGGCTGGAATATTACAGCCAGCGCCCCAGCAAATTTCACTCACACCTCCTTCAATATCCTTGGATGTCTCTCATTTGGTTCCAGTACCTGGGCAACTTTCAGGACCAGCAACCTATCCAATACTTCCTCCTTATCAATTTAGAACCTTCCCAGAGTGGTCTTTTTCTTTCGTACCTTCTACAAAAGTATCTTTTAATAATGAAAATGTCATTCATTTCTCCCTCCTATTGTCTACCTCCTCTAATCCTTGCTCCTTCTATGGGGAAAACCGCTGATCTAGTCATTCATCTTCAGTGACAGGACTGAGAGGTGATTTGATGGAGCTGTTTGAAACCATTGTTGTGTTCCGTGACCTTGTCTTGCAATGATTCTACAGAACTGCTGGTGACTTAGCCAGAACGATGATTTCTTAATGTACATGTGGTAAGGGCAGCACGGTAGCATTGTGGATAGCATAATTGCTTCAGAGCTCCAGGGTCCCAGGTTCAATTCTGCCTTGGGTCACTGTCTGTGCGGAGTCTGCACATCCTCCCCGTGTGCGCGTGGGTTTCCTCCGGGTGCTCCGGTTTCCTCCCACAGTCCAAAGATGTGCAGGTTAGGTGGATTGGCCATGATAAATTGCCCTTAGTGTCCAAAATTGCCGTCAGTGTTGGGTGGGGTTACTGGGTTATGGGGATAGGGTGGAGGTGTTGACCTCGGGTAGGGTGCTCTTTCCAAGAGCCGGTGCAAACTCGATGGGCTGAATGGCCTCCTTCTGCCCTGTAAATTCTATGATAACGATCAGATACAGACCAAGTTATCATCGAGTGACACAGGGACAGCACGGTGGCACAGTGGTTAGCATTGCTGCCTCACGGCAGCGAGGTGCCAGGTTCGATTCTGTGTCACTGTGTGGAGTTTGCACTTTCTCCCCCACAGCCCAAAGATGTGCAGGGTGGGTGGATTGACCACGCTAAATTGTCCCTTAATTGGAAAAAAATAATTGGGTAATCTAAATTTATTTTTTAAAAATCACAGAGTGACATTAGAGTCTCCGGGAACTACCCTGATGTGCGACCGTCCTCGTTTACGCCTTACAACCTTCTGCTGGTAGCCGGATATCACCTGACTGATGTCGGACGCCACCTGCTGGTGGGAGGTCACACTGCTGAGTACATGTAATATTATCTACAGGCACATCACCACAACCATGAGTGGTCCAGAGGGAGTAAATAATTACCGCTCCAATTAGCGGAAGGGACAAGAACCAGGGGCCACGCGTTTAATGTGAGCGACACAAGAAGCAAAGGTGGCTACAGCGAGTGGCTACGATCTGAAGTGTACTGCCCAGAAGGATGGCAGAGACAAATGCAAGCGTGGTTTTCAAAAGGGGATTGGATAAGTAGCTGAAGGGGAAACAGCTGCATGGGCTTCAGGGAGCGGGGGACGGAGTCAGATTAACGAACTTGCTCTTGTAGGGAGCTGGTCAGGTGAAATGGCCTCCTTCTGTGCGGTACCCATCCTATGATTCTATAAGACAGAGTGGCCAAACCATCAGACGTAACATTTTCATTATCGCATCCGGAATATCCGTCACTTTTGTCAAATTAAGTGGGAACAGTTACCTTGCAAGGTCCAGAAACAGAAGAGGATATGAAATAGGAGGAGGGCATTTGACCTATCACAGCCTCTCACCAACTGTGGGGCTAGCATAGACGCCCATCCCATTCCTTAAATTATTTGGGCAGATATCGCAAATAGGCCAGTATTCCCTGAAGAATGAAAGATTAAGAGGGCTGGTTTAGCACAGTGGGCTAAACAGCTGGCTTATAATGCAAAACCATGCCAGCAGCGCGGGTTCAATTCCCGTACCAGCCTCCCCGAACAGGCGCCGGAATGTGGCGACTAGGGGCTTTTCACTGTAACTTCATTGAAGCCTACTTGTGACAACAAGTGATTATTATATATTATTATTAATCAGATTGAACTGTCAATGCTGATTAAAGATTTTACCCAGGTCAGTAAAAGAGCAACTATTACCTCTGGTGAGAAAATCTAGAAAAACATTCAACCTTAAAAGTGATTGGGAAGAAGATTTGCATTTCTGTAGCACCTTTCATGGCCTCAGGGCTATTCCGCCAGCACCTTTATAATGTAGTCACTCTGGTAACACGGGAAGTGTGGCATCAAATTCGCATATAACCAGCTTCCACAAATTGCAATTAGACAAATGAGCAGCAAATTGTTTTCCTGCTCCTGTTTAATGAAGGATATGTATTGGTCAGGAAAGCTCTGCGGCTTTCGCTCTGATAGTTTCTATGGGATGAATCATAGAATTTACAGTGCAGAAGGAGGCCATTCGGCCCATCGAGTCTGCACCGGCTCTTGGAAAAAGCACTCTACCCAAGCCCACACCTCAACCCTATCCCCATAACCCAGTAGCCCCACCCAACACTAAGGGCAATTTTGGACACTAAGGGCAATTTTAGCCTGGCCAATCCACCTAACCTGCACATCTTTGGACTGTGGGAGGAAACCGGAGCACCCGGAGGAAACCCACGCAGACACGGGGACAACGTGCAGACTCGGCACAGACAGTGACCCAAGCCGGGAATTGAACCTGGGGCCCTGGAGCTGTGAAGCAATATTGCTAACAGCGGTAACAGTGTTACCAAGCCGCCCTGTGACTGACAATAATACTTGCATGAGATTCTAAGAGTATGGTGTGTAGTATAAGGGAATGACATATATAGGGTTAAAGTGAGACCAGGTCGTGCTGCCCATGCAGTGATGCAAGAGAACACATGACTCCTAGGTGACAGGGGTTATCCGCTACGGCCCATTGAGTCTGCTCCACCATTCAATCATGGCTGATATGTTTCTCATCCCCATTCTCCTGCCTTCTCCCCATAACCCCTGATCCCCTTATTAATCAAGAATCTATCTATCGCTGTCTTAAGATCACTCCACAGCTTTCTGTGGAAAAGAGTTCCACAGATTCACCACCCCCCTCATGTCAGTTTTAAAAGATTGTCCCTTCTGTATGAAGCTGTGCCCTCTGGTTCTAGTTTTTCCTCCAAATGGAAACATCTTCTCCACGTCCACTCTATCCAGGGCTCGCAGTATCCTGTAAGTTTCAATAAGATCCCCCCCTCACCCTTCTAAACACCAATGGGTACAGACACAGAGACCTCAACCGCTCCCCATATGACAAGCTCTTCATTCCAGTGAACCACGTCTGGACCCTTTCCAAGTTCCGCACATCCTTCCTTAGACACGGGGCACAAAACTGCTCACAATACTCCAAGTGGGGTCTGACCAGAGCCTTATACAGCCTCAGAAGAGCATCCTGCTCTTGTATTCTAGCCCTCTCGACATGAATGCGAAGATTGCATTTGCCTTTCTAACTGCTGACTGAACCTGCACGTTAACCTTCAGAGAATCTTGATCTAGGATTCCTAAATCCCTTTGTGCTTCTTGTTGTGTTCTCTGCTTCGGATAACACAGGCTGCTTCCTTGGTGTAGTCTCTACGAAAGGATGCTCCAGACTATGAAATGAGTTCAATGTGTTTATTGAACTATTAACACAGTTCTCAAATGAGTTCGACACTCTGCTAATCTAAGTGTAGTAACTCAGTCTAACTGTACCAGTCTGCTCTAAGCCACGTGCTGGGGTGTGATGCTGCTGATCAACCCTGTCTAACTCTCTAGATGTCTGTCTGTGGAAAGAGGCACAGCCTGTGTGCCCTGCCCTTTTATATGGGTTGTGTAGTGCTCCCTTGTGGTAATGCCACCTCTAGGTGTCCTGATTACCCATTGGTTGTGTTCTGTTCTAAAGATCCATTGGTTGTATGTCTGCATGTCATGACATCTCTGGTGTTCCCTCTAGTGGTTATTTATTGTAGTGTATTTACATTAACCCCTTGTGTATATACGGTGATGCATGTCACTACACTTCTGATTTCCTAAGCCTTTTCCCATGAAGAAAATAGTCTGTGCCTCCATTCTTCCTACCAAAGTGCATAACCTCTATCTCTTTCTCTCTCTTTTTCTCTTTCCTCTCTAACGTATTCAAGCTGCTTTAATTCTTTTTCATGTTCAAGTTGCTTACTCTGCAACTTTGCCATTTCCAATCAGTCAGACTGTATCTCAGACAATTCTAAATGCTCAGCTACTGCGGTAAGTACCTCTTCTTTTTGCATGCTGTGAGGTAATGTTAACTGCAATGTTTTTGCCAAATCTAAAAGAAATTTTTTAGTCTCTGTTCGTAAGGTACTGCGTGTGACTGTCTCCACTCCCAAAAACTTCCGAGCCTCTGATAGAGCCACTCTGATAGAACACACTCCCTACTTAAACTGGAATACCACACCTGAAAAGCAACCACAATATGCTCACCCCTCACTGTCTTTAAGTTCACAAAGGCAACCCAATAGATAGACTTTTATCCCAGATGAACCCCCAATTTGTTGCGGGCCAAAGTTTATAGAACCCCAAAGTGTATCATGGATAAAAGCAAAAAGGGCAGCACGGTGGCCTAGTGGTTAGCACAACCGCCTCACGGCGCTGAGATCCCAGGTTCGATCCCGGCTCTGGGTCACTGTCCATGTGGAGTTTGCACATTCTCCCTGTGTCTGCGTGGGTTTCGCCCCCACAACCCAAAAATGTGCAGAGTAGGTGGATTGGCCACGCTAAATTGCCCCTTAATTGGAAAAAATAATTGGCTAATCTAAATTTTAAAAAAAAATGGATAAAAGCAAATTACTGCGGATGCTGGAATCTGAAATGAAAGGGAAAATGCTGGAAAATCTCAGCAAGTCTGGCAGCATCTGTAGGGAGAGGAAAGAGCGAACGTTTCGAGTCCGATGACTTTGTCAAAGCTAACAGACAGAGAGAGTGGGAAATATTTATACTGTTGAGTGAGAATGAAAGATAAGTCTTAGCCATAGAAACCCAGGGAAACTGGGTGCTGATGGCCACAGATACCATGGAGTTCACCTGACCCACAACTTTGAATAGATTGTGGTTATGGAGAGCATACGGGCCTACTTTACAGGTGTGGTGCAACACAGCGTTGAAGTACTTTTAAATTAAAACAATGTTTATTTATGAAACCAGTTAACACTTTACAAACCCACAGTAAACATCTTAACAACTATCAACACCAATGAATCCCCACAGATACAATATTCTATAAGTAACCCTTAATCTTTCCTTGCTACATCCAGAAGACAAAATACCCTTTTTAACACAGAGATCAGGTTTAAATTCACTACTGAGAGCAGTAATCACTTTGAAATCACCCAAATGATCTGGAGATAGTCTTTAGATTGCAGAGAGATCCTTATACTCCTTATACCTTATCCTTATACATAATGCTCTATGTTCTATAGTGTAGATGGGCTTTAGAGGGGTTTCACAGGTTGGCGCAACATCGAGGGCCGAAGGGCCTGTACTGCGCTGTAATGTTCTATGTTGTTCTATGTTATACAGCTGTTTGCTTTGCCTGCAGCTATCCAGCTCTCAAAACGAAACTAAAACACTCCCTGTAGCAGACAGCCCAAAGCAAATGTAAAACAGACAACCCAGCTCCACCCACACTCTTACATCACTGCAGCTATCTGATAAACACCCATTACTTAAAGATACTCACACATGACAGACGTATATAGATCTGTAGATAAACAAATGTGTTTTTTTTACCAAAGAGTCTATTGTAGCATTGTCATGGTAACAAGTGAACCCAAAAGAAACTCCATCAAGTCCCTGAACCAGACATTGTGGCAGTGGATGGAGCATGAAGACCCAAACTTAGTGGAAATCCACAAGCCGTTATGACAAATGTTGAGACTGGTGGTGCTGGAACATAGTCGGAGGATGTATATAGCTTGGATAAAGATTTGGGATGGATGTAGAGTAAAGGGTTAACATCAGGAGCACCTGATACTGTGTTGCAATGTCACATGACTAAGTAACCGATCTGGGGGTAAGCGGAGGTGTTCATTTGCATAGAGCAGTGGGAGATATACACATCTGTAGATAAACTAGGATGGGGTTTTTTTTTACAAATAACAGCCCATGGCAGCATTCTTAGGATAAGAGATAAACCCTAAAGAAACCCCATCCAAGAAATCCAAGACAGAAAATCGTCTACCAAGTGCCCAATTGAGTGGCTTAAGTCACTCAAACCCAATTATCAGCCTCTTCCCCCCTCTGCTGGACATTGCCAGCGGTCAGACGGGCACAAGGAGGTGAACCCTGCCACCCTCCAAGCAGTTTCTTGAAAGGGGCTGATGGGGTGGCCCAGAGCTGCGTGGTGCATGGGTCAGTCTCTCGGTTACAATGGCCTCCCCCTCAGCTACGGCACCCCTGCTGAAATATGATTCTCTGTGATGAGTCTGACTCGCTGGAAGAAACTTATTTTGCCTTCGAGGGCAGCTCAGCCTCCAGGAAAATGCCACCCCAGGGTCCCGCCACCCCTCTCTCCTGTAGGGTCGGCTCCCGGTTTCCTCCCGTCCTTTGATAGTGATAAAATACAGCGTTGTGGCTCAGAGATAAGTGGCTACCAACTGGCTAATACCACCAAGAATCCGATGGAACAAACATTGGGCAGAAGCTTAGCAGAATTTTACAAAGTGCCAGGCTCAGACAGGAATCTATAGTGGAACTCTCCAATTGCAAGTGATCAGTTTTCTCATGGTGTCTTGAGCCTCTTTGCCAAAAGAGGAGATTGGATCTAGTTGACCCTGTCACTCTGGCGGGACGGGGCCGCATAGAACCAGCAACAAATCTGGGCACCATCTCTGTAAGCCGCCCCATCCAGCACTGCAGCCAAACGGCCCCCAGCCCACATCACGGAGGTTTCGGGGGCTCTCGCCACCTCTCCCCTGACATTCATCTCTGGCATCACCCCCCCCCCCCCTGCCCCCAGTGTTCATCGCTAGAAAACGCCCCCTCTCCCTCCTCCACCCACCACACATCAGCATACCACCTCCCCCCCAGCCCCCATGGGGCTCTCACTAGGGTTTCCCCTGGCACTGCCCTGGCACAGGTTGGCAATGCCCAGTTGGTATTGGCAGGTTGACAGTTCCAATCTCTGATCACTGCCAGGTAACAGTGTCAGGGCGCCCGGTCATGTTGTTCATTCCCCCCCCCCCCCCACCCCCATCTCGGAGCCTGTACTTACCTCTGAGCCATCGGAGGGATCCCCTAGTCTGTCTCACGCCTGGCCAAGCCTGTTGTAGGCCCTCGCCAACGTGAAATGAAGCTGGATTTTACCCTTAAAGATGGATGAAGATGGGAAAATGCGCGGCCCCCACCATTACATGATGTCGAACTAAACATTGACCGGCCAATTAGCTGGCAGGAATGCGGGCTAATTAGCATGGTGCAGGGTTTCCATGGCAACCCGTCCACCTGGGGCATCCAGCAGGAGAGGAGTTAGGTAGTGAAGCGTGTAGCCATCTAAGATGGCCACCTGCAAAGGACCATGGGAATTATGGCCAACCCAGGACTCAGACAGATACAGAGCCTATGTGTATCTGAAACACAGGTAACCAGACCTGATCGAAACTCCCATTCGTTTGCATTTTAATGGTCCATTTTCCCAGGACAATAGAATTCCAATCAAGCAACCGGTACAGCCACAGACTGATTGGCGCCACTCCCTTTACTCAGAAAGCACAACTGCCAAGGTCAATGACCGCTAAGGACCCACCCAGCTACCAAGGCACCCGCCCCTTTATTGGCCAAAATCGAAGACAGTGATTTCGAACCTTTCGAACTATTGGGTCCAAGGTTAAGGACCACCCCCAAAAAGCGAGAAATCCCAGGAGGATAAAAGAGAGCACAGCCATGTGTTCTGTCTCTCTTGGATTTGGCCTGTGCCAAACCAATTGCAGCAGGAACAGCCGCTAAGTTCAAGACCAACGATCGCTACCTGACGGATGAGCCCAGCAAAGACAAAGTCACTTTCTTCGAACCAGCCAAGTGAAATTCAAATACAGGCCTTATCCATTTGCACAGTGCCGGTCGCCCTGAAGTTAAGTATGGGTTATTGTAGCTGATAGGTGTAGTTTAACTCGTAGTAGATATTGTGGTCGAGGCAACTCTTGTGTATGTAAATAAACCATCCTTTGAACTAACTAACTGGTTGTGTGGTCATTTGTTCGATACAAGGGAAGGCTTGTGATTCACCAACATTATCATTAATATTAGCAACATAATTGGCGACTCTGGTGGGACCGAAAACGGGTAACAAGTGGAATTCGGTCCCAGACACTGGTTTGAAGAAACAATGCTCTCCGGCTAAGGGAGGCATGGTAGCACAGTGGTTAGCACTACTGCCTCACAGCTCCGGGGTCCCAGGTTCAATTCCAACCTCAGGTGACTGTCTGTGTGGAGTTTGCACTTTCTCCCCGTGTCTGCGTGGGTTTCCTCCGGGTGCTCCGGTTTCCTCCCACGGTCCAAAGATGTGCAGGTTAGGGTGGAGTGGCCATGCTAAATTGTCCCTTCATGTCCAAAGGTTAGGCGGGGTTCTGGGGAAGGGGTGGGGGACTGAAACTGGGTAGGGTGCTCTTTCAGAGGGTCGGTGCAGGCTCAATGGGCCGAATGGCCTCCTTCTGCACTGTAGGGATTCCATGATACTCTTTCACTCTTTTCTTAATTGTTTTGTCAGCTTGTAGGACTTGAACAAGTCAAGTACAGCAAAAGCCAAATACTACCACCTTTAGCAGCACATTCTGATGCCACGTGCAGCCGTGTTCGCAATGGTAGTCTATTGGGTATCTAACCCGCTTAATTGCTTCATTAGCTTTATCGTGAATGCGGGCGGGTAAAAAAATGGATTGGCATTTAAAGGTGGAAAATTTAAAAGGATGTGTGGAGTGCGACGGACTGGATAACTATCTCAGCGGAACAGGTAGGACGGACTTAGCACTCCCCTTCTCTTACTGTCAAATTCTATCAGACGTCAGCGGCGACAATTCTGCTCAAATCAAACAGTTTTTTAAAAAAGTAGCAAAAGTACCAATTGACAGAAACAGCAGAAAGCTCATTTCACTCCGCTTCCCAAGTTTATTTATTTTTCAAGCGTTTGAGTTTTTCTTTCAGGTTTCGAAGTAGCACATCTCAGCCTAATCAATCATCTTCCGAAGCCCTCTGCGCTGGAAGGTCGAGCAAGGTCAGATCCCGTGTCAGTGATGATTGACAGCCGGTAACCCCTCACAATGAGCCAGTCATTTTGCAGGGAGGAAGGTCAGGACCCTGGAGAGAGGCAGGACTTCCTGCTGATTCAGGTGACAGAAAGTCCCGCCCACACAGGTACATCAAACACAACAAACCCATTCCACGTGTCGGAGAACGGAATTCAGTGAGAATTGGAAAAGCGGAAAGCATTCTCCCACCCTCTGAAGCAATTTTCAACTGATACCTTGCACGTTCGGCGTCTATGGGTGATAGTTATCCGGGAGAGGTTGAACATGGGCTGGGAGCGGGTGATAGTTATCCGGGAGAGGTTGAACATGGGCTGGGAGCGGGGTTGCCAACTGTGATTGAATGTATTCCTGGAGGATTCATCACATGACTCGGGGTGAAAAATGAAATGAAAATCGCTTATTGTCACGAGTAGGCTTCAATGAAGTTACTGTGAAAAGCCCCTAGTCGCCACATTCCGGCGCCTGTTCAGGGAGGCTGGTACGGTGGCACAGCGGTTAGCATTGCTGCCTCACCGCGCCAGGGACCCAGGTTCAATTCCAGCCTCGGGTGACTGTCTGTGCGGAGTCTTCACTTTCTCCCCGTGTGTGCGTGGGTTTCCTCCGGGTGCTCCGGTTTCCTCCCACAGTCCAAAGATGCGCAGACTAGGTGGACTGGCCATGATAAATTGGCGGTGGTCGATGGCCTTCTTGTCTTTGTTAGCTTTCCTGATGCGCCGTGGGCCACAGATGTTCAGGGTCAGACTGCCGGTGAGCTGATGAATCGGGGGTAAGCTCTCTCCCAGCTTCCTTGTAAGGGAGTTTTCCTAGGGGATTCAATCTGTTCCGATTTGCCCCAACAAACTCAACATTCCCATTAATCTCCCCAATGGGGAATTCTGACAAAGCCACACAAGAGGAGCAACAGGCCCAGGAGAAATGAGCAGGGTCACCAATCTTAGTGGCCAATGTAGAATTTATTGACCGATAACAACAACAGCTTGCATTCATGTAGTGACTTTAACAGTCAAGCATCCCAGGACACCGATTAAGAGCCACTCGGTCAAATATGCAGGTTTTAAGGAACATTACAAAGATAGAGAGGTGGCAAGGCCCAACGGGGGCTGGTGGGGGGGGGGGGATATTTCAGAGCCTTGGGCCGAGAGAGCTGAGAACAGCCTTAAGCCATCCTCCAGACCTACAACAGGCTATAGCAACGATTATCTGACACTGACGTAAATAGGAACTGGGCCTGGGCTTCGCGGGTCAGAACGTGGCGAGTGTGTGGATCGCATTTGGTCGGCAGACTGTTCCTGGGTGAGACTCTGTGGGTTTGAGCTGCAACTTTCCCTTCGCTTCTCACCTTTTCAGCCTCGCTGTTCAATTCATACTTTGACTCGGCTATCCCGGGTGGGGTTTTAAGCTGCACATAAGCCTCCCCCATCCTATCCCATCCAATCCCCTCGACACACCCCTCCATTCCTCTCTCCTTCGTGCGATCATCCAGCTTTCACTTAAATGCTTCAATGCTACTCTTCTAAACTTGTGTCAGCAGCTCCACAACTCTCCCCACTCGCTGGGTAACAAAGAGTCTCCTCAATTCCTATTGGGATTTATGAGTGAATATTCTATTTTCATGGCCCTCAGTTTAAGGTTGCCCCACAAACAGAAACATCTTCTGAATTTATTTGGACTGCACAACTTCATATTTTTCACTGTTTACATATTTTGCGCCTGTCGATTTTCAACCGACAGTTCGGCGGGGTCTAGGCCTGCTTCGGTACCGTATGTTAGGAGAAATTAACAATTTTTCATTTTGACAGATTAAAAAAAAACAAGATCAACATTTCTGCCAGTGATTTAGGAGATAGAGAAATTGGCCTGTGCTGTAATCAGACTGGGGCATTCCAGCTTTGACCCCTGACCTATAGTGATTAAACCAAGGTCATCTGGGACATCTAAAGCCGAAAACACCTCTTAGCTGGTGACGATGGGGGGGGGGGGGGGGGGGGGGGGAGGGGAAGAGAGAGAGGAGGGGGGGAGCGGGGGGGGGAAGAGTCGTAAGTGGGTGGTGGGGGGGGATGGGATGGAATAGCCCAGAGTTCGTTCTCCTCTTTTACTATCCAGAGACCCCTGCTGAAAATATGTGTCTGGGTGTCAAGATTGAGGTCAGCTACAAAGGGCTCCATGCGATATCCATGGATGATAAGCTCACTGCCGGCAGTGACCACTTAAGCATTGCAAAGGACCACCAGACCCCGCTAAATGGCATCTCAACACAAGCCTGTAACCGAGAAAAGAAGGCCAACAGCAGACCTTCCATTAGTTAATGGTCCCTTTGAAAAGCTGAACAATGGACTCATTGATGTGGCAGAGTGGGTGGAGGTGAGTGGAGGGGGAATTAGCGTCATAGATGTTTACAGCATTATCGCCCATTTCCTTTCATCTTTAGCCCTGCATTTGAGGTTCATCCCACCAATGGAGGCAAGGTTGATATAAAAACATTGGCAGGACTTACAAAGCCAATTGGGGCTTCCAGCCATGATTGAGGGGCTTGTCTTGAGGCACTCGGCCAGTCATGACACCTCAGGTTGTCTTAAGCCTGAGAATCAGAAAACATGTTTCCAATGATCTCCGCTCGTAACACGGACCAACGTGACAAGGTCTGGAAATCAGAGGGGAGTAGGGGTAATTTTAACTGAACTCACTAAGGATCTGAAATGAGTTTCGACGAAGAATCAAACTGGACTCGAAGCTTTGGCCGTGATTCAGTGGACTTACAGCGAAGTCCAGTTTTGGGCGTGTTAGGCAGGGATTTTCTCGGTGGCTGCAGTACCATGATTCAACCCGTTGGTCACCGGCACTTTGGTCGGTTTTATGGGTCTCGGGGAGCTTCCGAGGCCACACTCGATTGAGCCCGCCGGCAGGAACGGCTCCTCGCGGAGCGGGGCGCCATTTTGAACGGCATCCCCGATCTCTGCACCCACCCCGCACCCCCCTGCTTTCTGCACACCCCCTTCACCCTCCCAACCTTCTATTGGCTCCTAGAAACCCCC
This sequence comes from Scyliorhinus canicula, assembly GCF_902713615.1. Lineage (NCBI taxonomy): Eukaryota > Metazoa > Chordata > Chondrichthyes > Carcharhiniformes > Scyliorhinidae > Scyliorhinus > Scyliorhinus canicula. Next base: position 12,422,481 of record NC_052146.1, read on the forward strand.
CACCCTTCCTCCAATGGGCAAAGCCCCCTGGACCCGACAGCTGGCAGTGCCAACTTGCCAGTGGCAACCTGTACCAGGGGCAGTGCCAAGTGCAGACAATAGTGGGAGCCCCATGGGGGTGGTGCGTGTGGTGAATGTAACTTGGTAATTCACACTGTATCTTTGTAAGCGTAGTAGCGTTATCCGACCACTAGGGGGAGTAGCTCTGGGAATGCTCAGGAGCTTGTACAGGGCTCCACCCTTGGCTCCGCCCACAACTCCTCCCCCTAGTGCTGCTGTATAAATACCCTTGTCCAGAGTCAGCCTGCAGTTCACCGAGAGTTCATCAACGGGTAACAGGCTAGCTCTGTAGTAAGTAGATTAAAGCCTATATTCATATCGGAAAACCCATGTCTGGTGAATTGATATTTCCATCAGTGCGTTTATGTGTCGTGGGTAGGGGGGGGAGAGCGGGCATTGAGGGGGGGTGCCGTGATGAATGTCGGAGGCGGGGTGTGGAAATGAATGTCAGGGGTGGGTGGTTTTGCTGGTAATTAATGTTGGGGGTGGGGGAGAGCCCTCAAGACCTCCCTAATGTGAGTTGGGGGCTGTTAGATTGAAGTGCACATTGGGGCGCCCTTTAAAGATGGCGCCTGATGTGTTTAGAGCCAGTTCTCAGCTCTCGGAGATCCCAGAGTGATGGTGTAAACCACACCCACTCACCTTGTTTTGGTGAAGAGGCTCAAATTTCCACTCGAAATCCCATCACTGGGCGTCGGTGGGATTTGCACTGTTTTTCCCATCAGAGCTGATTCTTTGCCATATCTTTGATAAGATTCCAGCTCTACGGTGCAGGCTCAAAATGAAGAGATAATCGGAAAACGTGATTCTCCCCGGCACGATTGGGCATTTGGAATTTCCATTCCGCCTCTCGGGTTGAATCACACCGCAGGAGTTTGGCAACCTCGTTTTAATACATCAACGAGCATTCTCTCCAGACCTTACCCCGCTCTCACAGAATATTCGCCGGGCGTCGGTGTGACGTAAGGCCGGTGTCATTTACAACAGGTCTACAAAAGCGTGAGCCTGGCCGCCTCACCTCAGAGGGGGATATCAGAGGTGAGCACTCAGGCAGACACGCTTCGCCAAGCTCTTCATAGTTCAGGGTGCACTGGAGAGGACATGGGGGACAACCCAGGGCCGGGGCTGGGGGTTAGTCCCTCAATCTCGGGGGGGGCGGGGGGGGGGGGGGGGGGGGGGGGGGGAGAGAATGTGGGATGAATGATACACAGAGACTTGCATCCTTCAGTCTTGTTTGTAGGCTTGAATATTTTTCTGCCACATTTGCGGCATTATTGAAACTTTGCCCACGACCATTTGTGATGTCCAAACCGACATTTGAAATGATTTCCAAAACCGTTGTCTCCAGACACTCAGAAACATGGGTTGTAGCTGGACAAAACAGAGAAATCTGTCTAACTCCTCTTTAAATTTAGTCACTGTCCCAGCACCCAGCGCACTCTGGGGTAGCGAATTCCACAGTTTCGCAACCCTTTGGCAGAAGTAGTTTCTTCTCAAATCGGTTTTAAATTTGCCGCCTCTTATTCTAAGATTCTGACCTCTCGTTTTAGAATGCCCCACAAGAGGAAGCATCTGCTCCGCGTCCACGTTACCCATACCTTTTCGTATCTTGCATACCTGAATTTGACCTCCCCTCATTCTTCCGAACTCAAAGAGAGTATAGTCCTAAACTGAGCAATCTCTCCTCATACGTCAAACCCTTCATCTCTGGAATCAATCCAGGTGAACCTCCTCTGAAGTGCTTCCAATGCCACTACATCTTTCCTCAAATAAGGGGTCAAAACTGTGCAAAAGACTCCAGGTACGGTCTTACCAATGGCTGGTATAGTTGCAACAACACTTCTTTACCTTTATATTCAATTCCATTTGCTTTCCTTATTATAAGCCACACCTTCATGCTCGTTTTCTGTGACTCATGCACGAGGACATCCAGATCCCTCCGCAGCAGAGCACCAAGCCTCTCCCCATTTAGATAATAAGTTGCCTTTCCATTTTGTCGACCAAAATGCATGACCTCACACTTAAACTCCTTCTGCCACATTTTGGCCCAGTCTCCTAACCTATCTATATCCGTTTGTAAGGTTCTTATTTCTCATTGCAACTGACTTGTTGAGGATGAACGTGCAGTTTGGGCATGCTCAATACTTTAAACCTTTTAAAGTAAAGGGTCAAATTGTCCTTTTTCTGAGCTTCATCCTCTTTCATAGTGTCTCTTCATATTGACTGATCGGTCTTGTTTTCAATTAGTATGAATATTCAGAAAGAGCAGGCTACCTTACCCCTGTAGCTGCTGCCCTTGATAACTTAAGCTCGCGGGTGTGCTAATAGTGGCTGCCTGGCTGCTGCTGCTGACTATCTGGCCTCTGGTCTCGTCGCCGCACTGCTCCGCACAAACCACAGCATTGCCACATTGCTGGGCCCTCACATCTCCTGACTGCTCACTTCTCGCTCCAATGTCCAGACCTCGAGCCTCGATGACTGCGTGTGCTCCTGGCTGGCTGCCTGGTTGCTGCTAGCTGCTGGTTTTATCTGGCCTGCCCCGGCCTAGCCTCTGTTGTTTGGCTGGTTGGTTGGTTGGCCGACCCCCCCCCCCCCCCCCCCCCCCGGCCTGGAGGTCGAGAGTCCCCTCTCCTGAGAGTCCTGCTGCTCCCCTCAATGACCGTTGGCCAGTGCCTCCTCCTCCTCCTGTCCCCCGCTGAAGGCTTCACAGGCTCGCACCCCAATGTAAGGCCGGAAACCTCACTTTTGCCTCAGGCTGCTGGGCCGAATGTCAGAAAGCTGGCTGCGGTTTCAGTCAATGAAAGTGCAGAAACTCCCCACCAGGAGATCCGCCTGAACTGGTCTAAACCTGCACAACGTCTCAATGTCTGGCATACCGTTTTCCCGCCCGAAAGGGGAATCCGCCAATCAGAGCCCGTCGTTGATCTGTAGAGCCTGCTGATAGGCTGATTAGAATTTCTTGAGCCGAGCAGCAAATTCAGAGCTACCAGACTCTGATTGGTGCTCCCACATGACAGCCACGTCTGAGTACCGGCCCCTCCAATTGGCCGGGGCCCCGCGCTCCAATGCTGTGTCTTTCATTGCAAGTCCGCCTCCGGATGTACCTACACCTGCAGCGACTCACGAAGGGAGCTCACCCCCACCTTCTCAAAGTCAACTCGGTGTGGGCAATAAATGCTGGCCGAGCCCGCAACGCACTCATCCCACGAATCTTCTCCTGAATTCCCGATTGAACTTCTGAGTGATTAACGTATAGCGACGATGCCTAGTTTGGTCTCTCCCACAAGTGGAAACCTCTTCTGGACGTCCACTCGATCAAACTTCTTTTTTTTAAAATTTAGAGTACCCAATAACTTTTTTTCCCCAATTTAGCGCGGCCAATCCACCTGCCCTGCACACCTTTGGGTTGTGGGGGTGAGGCCCACGCAGACACGGGGAGAATGTGCAAACTCCACACGGACAGTGATCGGGGGCCGGGATTCGAACCCGGGACCTTGGTGCAGTGAGGCAGCAGTGCTAACCACTGCGGCACCGTGCCACCTCTATTGTAAAGGCCTCTATCGAGTTAGCCCTCAGCTTTCTCTTGTCCATATTTATAAAGAGTCAGCAATGTTTTTTTTTGCAGTGGGTATGTTCTGCTGAATGGAATTTAACATTAGACAGTTGCTTTGACTGATCTTGCATTTGCTATTTTTGCGAAACCCTGGAGCTTTCTGAAGTACCCCGGCCAATGGCTGTTTGATGCCCCGGGATTGAAACGTATTTACAATGACAACTTGCAGATATATCTATAATTTGTTGCTCACTCACTGTCCGGGTTCAAAAAGCAGGGGTGTGACAATGCGTCCATCGATGTGTCATAAAAATATTTCAGCGGCTGCTAATTGCTCTCACACAAACCTCTCTAATGGCTTGAGAGAGAATGGACCCTGATGCTTCAGTAACCCAAAACCACACACTTGATATCAAACTTTAATTCCCTGCAATTACCTTGGACTCAGCTATCCCCTCTGCACATGGCAAAGACAGGAGGCTCCCTGCTGTTTTACTGCAGCATATTATTTTTGATAAAAGAACGTGTTTTAGCAGCGAGAACACATTCAATCTGAATATTGTGTTTACCACGGAGATGTATGCAAAGGGATAAAATGGAGTTATACTGTGCTACTCCCATAGGCTTAGCAAAAGCAATGTCCTGCAGCTTGATATTTCAATCGTGGATATGAATGAAATGAAAATGGCTTATTGTCACAATTAGGCTTCAAACGAAGTTACTGTGAAAAGCCCCGGGTCGCCACATTCCGTCGCCTGTTCGGGGATATTGTGACACAGGAGGCCATTCAGCCCGTCGCATCTGTGATGCTCTTCACCTGGCTCAGTCTACCTTTATCCCAAATGCCTGTCAATTCCCTCATATCCTTTCAAACTCTTCCAATTCAAATATATATTTGAAGGTGTTTCAGTGTGTAACAGCCTTGCCTCTGAAGTTACCGTGTTCCCTGACCCAGGAGAACAAAGAACAAAGAAAAGTACAGCACAGGAACAGGCCCTTCGGCCCTCCAAGCCTGTGCCGACCGTGCTGCCCGTCTAAACTAAAATCTTCTACACTTCCTGGGTCCGTATCCCTCTATTCCCATCTTATTCATGTATTTGTCAAGATGCCCCTTAAATGTCACTATCGTCCCTGCTTTCACCACCTCCTCCGGCAGCGAGTTCCAGGCACCCACTACCCTCTGTGTAAAAAACTTGCCTCGTACATCTCCTCTAAACCTTGCCCCTCGCACCTTAAACCTATGCTCCCTAGTAATTGACCCCTACACCCTGGGAAAAAGCCTCTGACTATCCACTCTGTCTATGCCCCTCAAAATTTTGTAGACCTCTGTCAGGTTGCCTCTCAATCTCCGTCGTTCCAGTGAGAACAAACCGAGTTTATTTAACCGCTCCTCATAGCTAATGCCCTCCATACCAGGCAACATCCTGGTAAATCTCCTCTGCACCCTCTCTAAAGCCTCCACATCCTTCTGGTAGTGTGGCGACCAGAATTGAACACTACACTCCAGGTGTGGCCTAACTAAGGTTCTATACAGCTGCAACATGACTTGCCAATTCTTATACTCAATGCCCCGGCCAATGTTTAGCACACTGGGCTAAATCGCTGGCTTTGAAAGCAGACCAAGCAGGCCAGCAGCACAGTTCGATTCCCGTAACAGCCTCCCCGGACAGGCGCCGGAATGTGGCGACTAGGGGCTTTTCACAGTAACTTAATTGAAGTCTACTCGTGACAATAAGCGATTTTCATTTCATTTTCATTTCATGAAGGCAAGCATGCCGTATACCTTCTTGACTACCTTCTCCACCTGTGTTGCCCCTTTCAGTGACCTGTGGATCTGTACACCTAGATCTCTCTGACTTTCAATACTCTTGAAGGTTCTACCATTCACTGTATATTCCCTACCTGCA